>NC_056745.1:407703062-407725562 GCF_019279795.1 Protopterus annectens
GTTGTTCTGGTGCTTCTTCCTCCTCATCCGCCTCGTCTTTTTCTGCTAGCTCTCCCAGTGGCCCCAAAGAGAAAGTGCTTTCACAGTTCAGTCAGTGAAACCTGTGATAGACTGGCATCTGCACAAAGGAACCACTTTCAAAGCCATGGTCACCTAGATCATACTGGCCAAGTGTCTCCTGTTGTTCATGATTCAGGTAGTTAGATACTAGGAAGTCACTGCTCTGGAAATAGTTTGCTAACTCTGACACTTCATGGTTTGGGCTCTTCAGATGTACTATTAAATTTCCAGAGTTGATGAACATGACGCCACAGGTTGTGCCATTAAACCTGTATCTGGTACTTATACTCCCCAGAGGAAGTGAAAGTGGCATTACATATATGGCACCGGAAACAGCATTTACCTTCATGCTTCAGCTGGCGTATCTTTAGTGAGTATGCCCTGGTGAATTTTTTTCCACAGTGTTCACAATGAAAAGGTTTATTCCATGAATTAATTAGCATATGTTGTTTTAGGTTCTAAATACGAGTAAACCTCACACCACAAATTGGACACTGGAAAGGTCAGTCAGAGCATTTGGGACTGGGTCACTCTGTACTCAAGAGGAGTTATGTAAAGCTGGTAAGGGTACTGTACATTTTCCAACCTGTCATAATCTTCAACAACTATTCCAGCAGTGGACGTACCCTGGAGCATTGACAAGCTTCTGTGACACCCTCATCTATTGAACCTGTAGAGGAGGACTGTGTGCTGATCAGTAGGTCTTCCTGAGGATATTTATTACATGGAACAGTCTGCTGATCACTCAAAGAACTCTGGGAAGCACTGACAGGCTATGACACCCCCTCATGAACCTCTTCATCGCTTAACCTTTCAGCTTTGACCCTCACATCTTTCTCAGTCACCAAGGGTGAAAATGATTTTTTACGTACACGAGCAGCATACTCACTCTTCTGGCAGCTTCAGAAGGGCCAGCCTCTTCCAAAGGCTGAGAACCTTCATTTGGTTTAGGCTTCTCTGATGAAAGCCTTCAGTCAATTCTAAATGGAAAGGTCCATGGGAAGGATAAAGAGAAGTCTTCAGCTTGACTTTTCCTCTCAGAATATGAAAATGAAGAATTGATTACTTGAGGGGACATTTGTATGTCACATTTGACTGGGCTTTCAGGTGACATCACAATGTAGCACTTATGTTTGGGGCATGATTCTGTAGAAACAGGTATAGTTCTTTCTCTCATACTACACTCTGAAGATACAGGAGACACACTGCCTTTTTGTGAAGCAAAGTTAAAAGCTGTACTGTTCTCTTGAGCACTTTCTGGCATTTTGTCTTGCTGAGTATTGCAGGTATTCCATAAATACCAGATTTCATGAACGTTGAGCAAGTACTTGCTACACTGAACATCTGCATATAGCTTGCTGCTACTAAGGCATCAATAATATTCTAAGTGTTAATAGAAAGGGTTGCAGTGTAAGCATAGTGTAAAAGGGGTGTAAAGCCTAACAGTTACATGATGCAAATCCAGTATGCTCTTCCTATCATCTTCTGAATAACTACTAAGTTTGGAACTGAAGAACTCACTACATGCTGTCCATACTACTTTATGAGCTCTGAAAAGTCTGCACTGTGCAAAGATAGTTACATCACAGAAGTACCATTCATTGTGTAAAATGTTCAGCTTTCCTAGTACCTCCTGGCAGTGAACTGGGAAACTGTAGGTAAATGCTTTAACACCCATTTTGATTAACACACTCCCAACGCACAAGGAATGCCAGGTTTTAGAACACCATTGAATGAAATCAGTAACCTGACAGGACCGCAAAAAATAACAGTCAAAGACAAGGACATAATGGCAGTCAACTTTCTCTGACATTCCTCTGCTGGCCACCATGAAATACCAAATTAGTGTCCTGCTTTGCCTACATGTATCATAATAGCTCACAGTAGGTCACACTTGGGATACTGGGAGTGGGGTGTCAAAGGTAGCAGTTGGTATGCCACAGGTTTTTCTTCTTTCAATCGGCAAATCTCTACAACAATAAACAAGATCCAACACTGCAACAGGAACAAGGGATTAAGATTAGTGATGGCTAGAAATACAAAGTGCCTCAGTGGCATGACTGTCCCTGTTATCGCACAACCATCAGACAAGCTCTCCCTCTGGTCCCCTTTTCACACACCTTATGCTTGGTCTGCACCTCTGGCCCAGATCCTCGGCCTTGCAACAATGCCAGTAGCCAATGAAGGTAGAGGCAAAGGATAGACTCCCCTCAACACACACCACCACGGCCTGAGCAGAAGGGGGGAGTTACAGTGTGCTTAATGAGCATAAGGATCCATAAAGAAACCAAACCTTAAAATTCACCAGAAGACACAAGTCCTAAAATTTTTACATGTGCATTTACCATATCACAGACTACTATTATCTGGTCATCTCCATTCCAAAGAGTTTACTCAATGTGTTTAATAACATTTGAATGAACTGCAACTTGTGAGTACTTTGTTGACAGTGTTCTTTTTCGTCTTGTTATAGCTGTTTAAATATTTGTACTACGTATGTATAGGTTTGCCCTGTATTAGCAGAAGCTGAATTTTTTACTGTGTTATTATGACATTCTTCAGTGTTATGCTTTGTAATAACTTCATTTAACTATAACCATATTGTGTCTTAGTTAATATGCCATTCCTCTGTATTATGCTTTGTAATAATTTTATTTAACTATAACCATATTATGTCAATGTGGAGCTTTTCTCCCCAGGTCTCCTCTGAAAATGGTGTATTATCCTAATCAGACTCTCCTGGTAAGCAAATGTCAAATAAATAAATAAATGTCAGTAAACACAAAACTGTACTGCAGAACACAAGCTCACATTCAAAATATACCACACAAAAATAAAATAACTTAAAATAGCTTTATTCACATATAATCACTGATAAGCACTTTCATTCCTACTATTAAAAACTTCTTCAGATCTGAGCTGTTAAGCTATTTATTGTGGTCTTGTGGTGAAACTGTGTTACTCTGAGCAAACCACATAACCAGACAGCACTCTTGGGCTAAGTCTGGAAAAGTTCCCTGGAGATAAGTGTCCTATCCCGGTAAAGAAATACAAATAAAAATAAAATAAAAATAAATAAAATTGTTAATTTGCTGCAACTGCACTGGAGGACTCAGTAGCCACATTTAAGGTACATCATCTATAAAAGAAAAGTATGAACTAAATCAGGTGGCACAAAAACTTTTGGCTAATGTAGATAAAGCTGTTTAGGCAAGACAACATTATTTTTATCTTCTCCTTTAAAAATAAGTTTTAGTTTGGAGAATAGAACTCATATTTTGAAATACATTAGTGGTTTTGAATAGACACAGAATGTTTTTGTTTGTCTAACTAATGTTTTTTTTTACTGCTTGTTGAAAAGATCGTCATCTTAATCACCATTTGTTGAACTAAACATTTGCTTGTTAAATCTGTGCTTGTATTCAGTAAACACAAATGTTATCTCTGCTCATTGTTACAAGTAAAACAGAGATAAAGTGAGTTCTAAAAATAAAGTAAGCTTTTTTTTTCAAAAAGCTTTTTATTGAAAAATTTTTAAGAAAAAAATGATAAAATAACACGGTGTATAAACTTCAATTAAGGGTTGGATAAATAACATTTAAGTAATAAGTGAAAATATGTCTTATTTAAAATAAAGTAAACGCTACTAAGAAATGTAAAAAGAGTGAAAGTATTTTTTACTTTTTCCTACAGATTGAACCATCGACTGTAAAGTGGCTTGACAGAAATCTATTAATAAGAATTGAACTTTCTGAAATTTATGAGGAGCTAAGGAAAAGTATTTCAGTGGATCACTTGAGATTTGATAAGGTAAGAATAAATTTTAAATAATGTAGTATGGCTGAAGTACAACAAATTAAAATAGTTTGTAATAACAGTGTCATTTGTAACCTTTTATCTGTAGTTATTGCCTATATTGTGTAAGTACTTGTAAAATTATTTCTTTGATTTTTTTTCCCATTTGGCACATAAAAATTGATGTGTTCACAAGACTACATCACACTATTTGTTAATTTATAAATGTTCCAAGTTATAGGCTCATAGTTCCACACTGATTTTTGTCTGACTGCAGGCAATTTATTTAGATAGTCTTACTGAAAAATGTACTAACATGTTAACTTAAGTTTTCTTGTGAAAAAAATTGTTAATGTTTTATTATTTTTGGAGTAACAATGAGTCAAAGAACATTATTCAGGTAAGGAAACAGTTGAGTACCTTCATTCTTACATATCTATCATATGTTGAGGCCATTGTACTCTTAAACATTGTGTGCAGTCATATATTGCACAGTTTACAATGTCTGCAATCCACATACTGAGATTCACAATGGTGTATCATGCTAATGACATGTCATGTATAGTTGGCAGTTTGCATGTATTTATACAGAGTTTGCACAGTACATTGACATTGTAAATGGCTTCTTGAACTAAATATTGTAGTATATTCTTGCATCTGTAAATATGTGTATATTTTTTAGCATATTCTTCTGTCTGTAAATATGTTATGTTCATTTCATATGTGATCCTTTTCACCTGAGCTGTGCCTGCAAATGCTTCACTGAGATCAATGCACTACTGTGGTAAACAAATGCATGTATATATGTATATGTATATGAGAGGTATAGGTATATGTATATCTGTGTGTGTCTGTGTGAGTGTGTGTGAGTGTGTGTGTGTGTGTGTGTATGTGTGTGTGTGTGTGCGTGTGTGTATACACACACACACGCACACACACACACACATATATATATATGTATATTATATCTATACACACACACACACTCACACACATATATATATATATATATATATATATATATATATATATATATATATATGTATATTATATCTATAAATATACACACACACACACATATATATATATATATATATATGTGTGTGTGTGTGTGTATGTATGTATGTATATATATATATATATATATATATATATATATATATATATATATATATTCACACACACACAGATATAGAATCTAATCACAACATGAACCTTCATCAATGAAAACATCTGGGGTATTAGAACATACCATTCAGAAGTCAGCATGCCCTGTTTCTTGTCACATGGGACTTTTATGGAAAGTGTAATTTATTTCACACTTATAAGAGTCAGGACAGTGCTTTATTTGCTACAGAACCCTTATTTAAAACAGAGCCATGGCTTTAAAATGAGTGAGTTATCTATTTATCTCAGAGCTTGTGAGTACTGTATGTGGTTTTACAAGTAGTTGGTATGGATCACCTAAACACTCCCTCTTCTCCCTTCCTTTTCCACCTCAGCCCCCCACAAAATAGCAGGCAGTCTGTCTCTTTCCCTGCACTTCTGGAAACAAATAACAACTGATTATTGGGTACTAATAAGAATAATTCAAAAGCACTGCAAATGGTAGAGGGAGACTATCCCTCCAAATTCAGAAATCCCTCTTTCTCCAAGAAAGTAGTGTTTCCCCAGATTCTTTCAGAAATGCTATCTCAAGATGTTATCCCACTTAACCAGCAGGAAAAGAGTTTTTAACTCCAGGATTTTTCTTGTACCCAAGTAACAAGGAACATGGAAACCAGTTTTCTAATATTTCAGTTCTGAATACCCTATGAGCCATTCTAGGGTTCAAGATGTTGCCTCTACAGTCTTTTTTTCTCTTCCTCCCTCCCATTCTTTTTTAGTAACACTAGACCTCAAGACTGCATATCTATTTTAATTCACAAAAAAAATCAGGTGTTACTTAATTTGTGTGTGTATGGGCTACATTTTCAATTTACAACTTAACTTTTGAACTTCAAGGATCTCTACAAAATGTCTGACTCCAGTAATTGTCTTCTGCAGACTTCAGGGAATCCAAATTTACCCTTACCTGGATGATTACCTCATCTTAGAAGACTCCAGTCAAGACACACAAGCATCTCTCTTTTTTTGAGGGAAACTAAATCCTGGGCAAATCTTCCCTAGATCTATCTTACAAGTTAACATTTTTTGGATGCCTCCTAGACACGTCTGTCCTGATGGCATACTTCCATCCTGCAAAAGTTTTTTTTTACCATTTGCAGTTGTTAGACTGGGCTCACCGTTCATTTCCAGAGCAAAAAAAAAAAATCCTCAGAATTCTAGCTACATGATATCAGTTATTTTTGTGATCTCCTTAGGTAGACTTCGTATGAGAAGGATTCAGTGGTTCCTCAAATTTGTTTGGATTCAACACTAGCATCCTCTTTCCTTTCCTATTCCAGTTCTGAACTTCATCAAAAAGGAGCTCCTGTGGTGGGCAAATATGATCTAATGAAATCCAAGTCTCCCTCTTCCCCATCCATTCCAAGTCAGTCTTCACAATAGATGCCTTAGACTTTGTCATTGGAGCAGTTTTCAAAGGGTTTAACTTTCTGGAGATTTGGTATCGCCACTTCAGGAAAAGCTCATCAACATCAAAGAAATGATGACCCTGATAAATGCATTAAAATCCTTGAATCTTCTGTAGACTCTAGGACCACTGTTGATAAGTACAAACAGCACTGCAATGATGTGGTGCATAAACAGACTGGGGGAGCCAGAACATACTGCCAGTGCAAAACCAGCCATGGTTGTCTGGGATGTGGTAACTCAGCAGAATCTCTCCTTTTAGGTAACATGCATCACATACATCCCATCAGAGCACACTCCCTGAACAGACCCAGGACAGACCCTCATGTATGGATGTTACACCCATAGGTCTTCCAGGAGATTGTCAACCTTTGAGGTACTCCTCGAGTACGTCTGTTTGCCTCCTTTCACAGCTGACAGCTACAGAAGTTCTGCGCCAGAATCCCTTGTAACCAGACCTGGAAAATGTATACCTTTTCTTTTTATAGGTGGAAAATTTCCTTTATGCCTTCCCCTGTTTCCTCTGATTACCACAGTCTTACTAAAGATCAAAAAGAACTATCTCAAGATACTGCTGGTAACTCCCTTTTGACCCAGACAACCTTGATTATTCCTTCTCATGCAACTGTCCAGAATTGATTACCAAAACCTTCCTGACAGAGTGGATTTCATCACAAAGGACAAGGGATCTCTTATCCACCCGAACATTCTGAACCTACACCTGACTGCTTGGATGATAGGTTTATGATCCCATTTAGGCACCTTTTTTTTTGAAGATGTGCAACAGTCATTAAAGGAAGTTAGTAAAACTGCCACTAGAAATCAAATTTGGCTAAGCAGAAGATATTAGCTAATTGGTGCCATAGCAGTGACCAGAACTCAGCTCAGGCTCCTGAGGTACTCTAATACGTTTGTGAATTGCCTTAATCTAATCTGTCTTATACTTGTATCAAGGTACATCTTTCAACCATCTCTTTGTCTTCCATTAGGTCAACCTTTTTCCTTTATTCCAAGTCGTGCAGTTTTTAAAAAGGGTTTTATCTCTAAGATCCCCTAGAAAACAGGTGACTCCATCCTGGGATCTTAATTTTCTATTGGAGAATTTAGCTTACTTCCATTTGAACCAGCAGCTTGCTCTTCCCCAAAGTTTCTTAAAATTCCTTACTTGAAAAATGGCTTTGCTCACTTGCTCTGACTTAGAATAGATGACTATCTGAGTTATAAGCCCTCATGTCCTAACATTCTTTTTTGTTTCATCGTAAAGACAGGTTGAGTGTTAGAACTAATCCTTCATTTCTGCCTAAGGTTGTTTTTATAATTTACTTTAAATCAATCTGTGTATCTCCCTATTTTCTTTCCCCAGCCTAAAAAGGGAGGAGAAAGAATTCTCTGGATGTCCAAAGACAACTCAGATACTACCTAGAAAAGGCAAACGATTTTGGATTTTCGTACCTCCTCTTCATTTCTTTTGAAGTTAAAGAAAAAAAGCAATCAGTTTCTGTTAAATTTGAAATTAACAGCATGTACACAGACTGTACAACTGTATATTCATATAATAAGAGATAATTTATTAAAACAAGCTGAACAAGTACTACTGTGAGATTAAAACATTTTCTTTATAACACAGACATAACTGTCAGATGCACTGCACTTCCACAGCTGACACAGATTACAAAAATGTCCACCGCGAAAGTCTTTGTAGCCACTTTTATAGTTTTAAAACTTTGTGCTTGATGAAAACATTCCTTTCATGTATTGAAACCTTTTTTGTCTGTATTATTATCTTAGTCCAGAGAAAACCAGTTCCTGCAGCAAGCTGAAATGTTCCTTCACAAATATTTTTTCATTGATAGGATAGTCTGTAAATTTTTCTACTGTGTTAGCCATGCTCATCCAGAGGAAGCCAGTTCTTAACATGCTGAAATGTTCTTTCACTGGCATTGATAGGATAGTTGTAACTTTTTCTGATGTGTTAGCAATTTCTCTTTAGCTTGAATATCTGTGTATATTCAACTGTTTAGGATATTTCAACAAGCTATTGTTAATGCCATTTGTTACAAAACATTCAGAAGTATAATATATTTTTGTTCCACACAAGCTCATTCTGTTAAGTCAATGCAGCACATGCTATTCTAAAAATATATCATGGTGTTATTATGATTACCAAACCTCTGTTACTTGTGAAGGAAAAACAACAAAAACATTCAGAAGTATAATGTTTTTTTGTTTTACACAAGCACATTCTGCTAAGCTAATCGTTTAGAAAGACAATATGTCATTTAAGCACATTCTTGTTAATTCTTCCTGCATTTTTATACAATTCCTAACAAAAACATTCAGAAGAATAATAGTTTTTTGTTTTACACAAGCACATTCTGCTAAGCTAATCTTTTAGAAAAACAATATGTTATTTAAGCACATTCTTGTTAATTCTTCCTGCATTTTTTACACAATTCCTAAAAAAATATCACACTGTCAACCAATATGTTACGTGGATATCCCACCTTTTGGCCAGTAATCAAGGAGCTTCAAACTTCACCAATAGCACCTGTTCGAGGAAAGTCACTGGGAGGATAACAGGTACATACACAGTATTTCCAGATGCAGCTCTCTGCATCATGGGCAATTTCCCTTAAGAGCAGACAGGGAACACAGTCAGTCCGGGGCTGGTCCCACTACCTTTCTTCAGATCCCCAAAAAGACTCCCCACAGGGACAGCTACAGAGTTGAGATGTCAGTTGAGTGACCAATCCAAGAGCTCCAGCACCCTCTCTGTCAACCAGTGCTTCATGCCCCTGCCCAAGTAGCTGACACATACACTCTTTGAAGTTTGATTTACACGCGTGTGTATACACACACACACACACACACACACACACACACACACACACACACACACACACACACACACACATACACACACGCACACACACACATACACACACACACACACACACACACACACACACACACACACACCCGGGAAAGGCTGGCACAGGTTTACTGGTTATGCCCCCTTCTGCCCAGACTATAAGGTAGTTACCTCTGCCAACAGTCACTCCTGCCTGTTACCTTAAGGCCCTTAATAAAGGGTGTCCAATTTTATTGTGTAATATTAATATAAATACAAATGGTAGTTTGATCAAGAGCAAGGCTATTAGGAGTGGCCCACACAGTGTCACCAAATAAATATGCAAGTACTCTCAAACATAAATATCTCTGCAAAGATCAGCCACAATGAAAGGTTTAAATATATTTAATAATAAATAATAAAAGAACAAGAAAATACAGTGACACCAGAGTTCAGAATCACAAGAAATAGTTAAAACAACATTGAAGGACAGTCTCAAATAAATAAATAAAAGTAATATCTAAACTAAGCTTCACTACATTCCTGGGTGCATCTAGGAGAATTACTATACCCTAAAAGCTTACTAATAGAGGAAGGCAGGTGATGTGGTGAATGGTTCTTCTTCTTCTTGTCAGGTGCAAGACAGACTACAGAATGCTCTGCTTCACTAACAGACTTCTCAAAATAATACCTAAAATATTACTGCTGGGATAGCTTACAGAATGACATAATTTCTTGTCATCTGACTTCTAGTTCCCAGGTAAAACCCCCATTGCTGATGCTGGCAGGACTTAGCACCTACCTGTAAAAATACACATACAAGGGCTTTTGCTCAGATCTTTGGCAGGTGCTGGAAGTCATAAAACAACTGCATTCCTTCTTGCTTTCAGAGTAGTGATTAGTTCATCCCAGAGACAATACAGAAAGCCTCCTAGTCCAGGCTTTATGTTTCTGGCTGCATTGAAACCTGTGAAATAGCATTTTTATGGCCTAGCCTATAAAGTCATTTAATTTCAGATATTTTTCTAAAGTTTGCTGGACTGAGGTTAACCCTCCAGTTTCCTCTGTTAAAACAGATGCATTTAAACAGTTACAATAGTCCATGCACATTTCTATTCTCTGCAGTAGGCACACTGTAGTTACATTTCAAACACAGCACTTTACAAATACCCTTTCAACACACACGTATGTACCAAGCAGTTTGATATACACATAACATACAGTTCTAATACATTTGTAACACTAGCATCTTGTATAAATTAGTTTCATATTTACAAATAACATATAATTAATTACAAAATTCCAGCTAGTTGTGCTGGCAGTACCCCCTTTTGTCACAATTATTATGAGAGACAGCAGTGTTACCCCTTTTGTCACAGTTATTATGAGAGAAAGCAGTTTTACCAATACATGCTGTTACTATGAGAAAAGCTGTTTTACCAATTCATATACATGCAATTTCTGTGAGGGAAAAACAGTTTTACTTTATATAATTCTATCAGTTTCCAAAGAAACCATATCCAGATGGTTATCTCAGGTTATTCAGTTCTTTTATTCTCACCATGGGAAAGGCCCCCCTCAGAATGTCAAGTCACACTCCTCAAAAGCCATAGGTTATGTCTAGAGCCTTTTGTAAATGAATGAACTGTAGGGTTATTCTAGAGATAGAAACTTTATTCTTTGTACATACTTTCACTAAACACTGCAAAGCTTTAAATATGGTTAGTTCACCTGTTCTGTCTAAGGTTTGGCAATCATCTCATATAGCTTTTTTGCTACTGCAGCAGTGCTTTAATGATGAACATAGTACAGTTGCATAAGTAAACTTACCATAACAGTAGATGTTTGAATAGATCAGTTTCATACCTAATGGATGACCTGTATGTCCCCAGTAAGCCATACACATTGTGTTGGGTCAAGCCAAGCTGGTACCATGCATCAAATGTCTGTAACTGATTTAATGCCATTCTTGCCTTCTTCATTTTTTCTAGGATTTCTTCAGTCCAAGGTCTTGACCAGCTATCTGAATGAGATATTGATCTGATGTTGTAAATTTTCCTTACTTCCTCAACAGTTGAGTTCGGCTCAGACCCTTGGATCCAAATCAGCCTTTATTTTAGTTTGTGGCCACTAAAAAGCTCTTGAGCTCCTCCTTTACCCATAATAAACCAATCCCTAACATACTAATAACCAAAACGACCAAAATAAACAGCCAAACCCCTCCCCCACAAAACTCAGTTTAATTTAAAAAAAAATGCATTCAGTAAGTGCTTTCGTCTAACATTAGATGTCTTCAGACTGAATGAATCACAAGCAACTAACACATTTTATATATCCACTAATTAAAATCTTCTCATATCTATTAGATAATTAAAATAATTGACACATCAGTTCTTTTAATTAAAGAATTGACACATCAATTTGATGATGAAACTACTTCTACCTGCATCAATGTCTCAGCCTTCTCGTTGTCAGAAACTTTTTAAAATTCTGTTTGTCATTTAAACCTGGAGGGTTGCTATCATCCGGTCTTAGTTGCCAGCAATATTCCCTCTAGTCTGAGCTGATCTTCATCATTTAATCTACTTAAAAATGAAGACACTGTCTAGAACTAAAAACTTAGTGGAACCTTTACAGCTAGTGCTGGAATAATGCTTACCCCATGCATTATTAACATCTCTAGCCTCAATAGCATGTAAATATTCATATATCCTTCTATTTACCTCTCTTGTCATCCTGCCCACATAATACGCAAGACAGGCTGAGCATATCACTGAGTAAACAACAAACTGAGATTTGCAGGAATGATACCCCTGAACATAATTTTTCGTATTGTTAATAATGACATCACTAGCATCTAATTTTAAATAATGACAATATTTACAATCATTGCATAGCCATTCTTCTAGTAGGGAATCAAAACAAATATAGGCTTTCTTAATATCTACAAAGCCAACTTTCTTGTAAATCATATCATCAGACAGCATCAGATTCATCTTGTTGACATAAAAATCTCTGTTCATAACAACAAGGGCATTGTCTTTATCAGCTTCGGTAACTAAAATGTCAGGATCGTCTTTTAACTTTCTAACCACTTCATTCTCTTCTCTAGTCAAATTAAACAATCATTGTTTGGGATTGTCTCTTAAATCTCTTAGCTGCCTTTCAGTTGCAACCAAAAAGGCCTCCAATTCTAGCCTTAAAGGAGGATGAAAACAGCTTGGTTTAACCAAACCACTCATACTTCTGTTATATTGCTTAAAAATACATCTTAAATTTAATTTTCTGACATAGTGTTTAACACATCACATACATCTGCTCTAGCTGCTGGCACAACTGTCTACCCATTCTTCAAAACTTGAATGTCTATATTATTTAAAGGCTTCTGTGACAGGTTAATTATTTTAAACTAACATTCAAAAGACATACCTCTTAATTCTTTGTACTTCTTGTTTGCCCCTTCTAATTCAGATTGCTGTTTGACTGCTTGCCTGCAAATGGCTTTTCCACCCCTGAATATGCCACTGTTCGAGCCCATGTTCTCTCGCCCATGCCTATATCATGATAAATATTTACAGGCTGAAAAATCCAGGGTGTCAAATGATCTGTATTTCTCTTCCCAGCACCATTGTTGTTAATATTAAAATTCACTCTGTCATGGCCCTTATCATTTATTTCCTTTTGGGCCAATCTTTCAGACCTCCTAACTTCCATTACTGGAACTGAAGAAACATTACATGCTTGATTTTTCTCTGTATGGCGTGGGCTGCTTGCTTTCACTTCTTTCGTTTCACTTCCTGGATACACCACTCCCTTTTCATAATCTGCACAAACTGTCTCAAATGTCTTTGGTTTCCTCTTTCTTAAGATCTCATTTTCTTTTTCAACTTATCTTGAATCAAACAAAACTTTGCATCAAAATTTTCTACCGTTGTTTCTTCCTTAAGTCTAAAATAATTCTTAGTGATATTTTCATTTAGTTCATAAATCTTCTGCCTGTTAAAGTCAATCAGAATGGGCATATATTCCATACTCATTTTTTGGTTAAGCTCAACCCATCTGTCAGTTAGCTGTTTTGGCAAGTCCGTACCAATCGGCATCTTTGTGATGCGTAAACCTTTCGGAACCCTTCCAGCAGAAATACTATTTTTGAAAAATAGTATATCCCATTGCAAACATTTGAGTTTGAGCAGGCTTCTTTCAAGATTAGCAAAAGGCTCAGAAAGGCTCATATCCAGCTCTTTACCATCCAAAAAAACACTGTATCCAAACGGTTTAGAAGGAGTAGTCAGACAGTCCTTTAAAATCTCTTCTTGCTGAGAATGAAAAACCAGTTCAGACGGATCTATAATTCTAGTCCTTGAATTGTTAGCTCCATTTGCCTTACCAACACATCCGTCTTGATTTAAAATAAACCCCTAACATAACTCAGATCTCGTTTGCTGCTTTTGTGTTTGGACGTGTTCGCTTTGAACTCTTGAAAGTTTGAGTAGAGTGGTAGATAAGTTTTATTAACAAACAACTAGCAAAAGTTCAAAAAGAGAAAAAACACCAGCAATGATAACCAGAATTAAACTAAAAACATGCAAGAGGAAAAGGGGGAAGAGCTTACCAACTATGGTAAGAAGTGAGAGGAAATAATAAGAAAAATTTAAGATTTTATAGGTAATAACGAATATTTCAAAATGTCGGAAAAGGGTCCTTCTGGCTTTAAAAAGTGAAAGAAATGCAGGCACAAGTTGCCTGTTTCTGATGCGTATGCTTTGTGTGTCTACTGTTTAGGTCCAGACCATTTACAGGTAGATTGTTCCATCTGCAAGGACATCAAGCCATAAGCAATCACAGATAGAAAAAAATAAATTAATCCTTGATAGAAAAAATAAATTAATTCTGAATCTTTTTCAGAGGCTATTTCTAGGGCTCAGCCCCCCAAACCTAAGCTTAAGGAGCTTTTGGCTAAGTTTTCTAGGCCTTCTGGATCCTCAAATTCCTTGTCGGATCCTACCACAGAACCACCATGGAAAAAACACAAGTTGGATCCGAAGACTGCTGAAGCTCAGCCAACATTGGAGTCAGAAATTGCTTCCTGACATCCTAGCTCTTCGGATCTAAAGCCTTTGCCCAGGAGCAGATATTCCCCTTCCCTAGACCTAGTACTCTCTAGAGTACCTTTCCCATATGTTGAGTCCCGCTGTCACTGTAGGTTGCCATCAGCAACATCTTCTCATTCTTCCAGAAGTCTGACCGAGGTTGATATGAACAGAATGATGAGAAAATTTCTCTTGGCACAGATGCAGATTGGAGTTCTCCCGGCTCCTACCCCTTCAGATCAGGAAGCCCTTGTTTGTACTACTCCATCAATCTTGGCTTTTTCTCAGATCTGACCTATCGTTTTGGAGCCCTTGGATCCGAGTCTCCCGGGACCATCTGGATTGGATCTGAGGCTGTTAGTATCATTGAGTCTGAGGGTTTCTCTTGAGTGCACTGGCTCCAATGGTTTTGGAACCGAATGACTTTTGGAGCCAATGTGTCCCTGGTCAGACCTGAGGCATTAGAGTCGACTCCGAAGTTTTTGGAGCTGTCTCATTCCTCTGAACCTTGGCATTGGACAGTTCAGTTATGACCTCCTCCTTTGGTGGGCTGCCTTCGTGGAAGGGGGAGCTGATGGAGTGAAAGCATGGCTTCTCAGCTCAGTTGATTTCCTTCTCCCTGGAGCATTCTGCCTTTGAGGTGGTGGAGAGAGTGTTCTCTGCTTCCAAAGGACGAATGGTTCCTACCCCCCTTGGAACTTCCCTCTGGCTTCCATGTGTCTCTGTGCCGCCCCATCATACTCCACCTCAGGAGCAGCCACCCAAAAGCCTCCAGGTTACCCTGCAGGTTATTGCTATCTCTTCCAACACTTTTCTAGAGCACTGCACCAGAGAAGTTCCTAGAAAGAGGAAGTGCAAGAGGAGGCACTTGAACTCCCCTCAGGAGTCTGTTACCGAAGACACTGATTTTGATGAAGGGGAAGGGACCCCAAGATAACTACCCAAAGATGTCTCATTTGCAGACCTCCTTGAGATTTTTAAGCAAAGAGGTGGTTGGCCTACCGATAACCCTTTCCCAGAGAAATCAAAATTCTTAAAGTCCTTTGGGTCTGGCCCATCTACCTTCTGGGTAACTCTGCCTGCCAACAAACTGATTGAATTGATCTCTAGGTGGGTGTGTAAGGAGCCAGACACAGCTGAGCCAGTCCGTAAAAGACCAGATCGGACAGTGGTACTAACTGTAAGAAGAGAGTTTATGGTCATGGCAGTTGCCACCAAGAACAAACTAGCAGAGAAGAGTTCCTCTGTCCATCTCCCTAACAGGGGGTCTAGGGCTTTGGACAGATTTGGAAAGTGTGTGTATTCTTCAGTGCCCTTTGCCCGTAGGTTGTTGAACTACTTGGTGCACTTTAATATATTTTTACATCGGATAGCGTAATATGATGTTGCAAATTGTGTTTTGTGTGTGTGTGTGTGTGTGTGTGTGTGTGTGTGTGTGTGTGTGTGTGTGTGTGTGTGTGTGTTGTGTTTTGTTTAAATTATCAATTTTTAGTTAGTCAATTATTATTACTTTATACTACTTATCACATTGTATTTTTTGTATTTTTTGTATTCAGGATACACATACACACATTTCATTATATATGATTCACTTTATATCTGGCTTTCAACCAGGAGCTGGTTGCCTTAAAATATTGCTTGCTCAATCAATCAATTATTGAATTAAATTATTGTATCCATTATTCAATTATTTGGTTGTGCAGTTAGTACTTAAGAACTGTTTGAAAATGTGTTTGTGAAATCTGAAGAAGCATGCCTGTGTAGCATGTGAAAGCGCTTATTTTATCTCATTTTGTTTTACTTTGACATTAAATACTGGTTTTATAACATCGTGGTGGTTGTGTCCAGTTTTGGTTTTGATACTTGGTGCACTTTACAAGACTACAAAGAGACTTGGTAAAGGAACTGTCAAAATCCCTTTCTGGGACCACTGCTGCTCAGTCTCAGACTTCTGTGGCCTCACAGTTGGCAGTCCTAAAATTCATTTTTAATTCGTCTATGAGGCTTATCTCTCATACAGCTGAAGGTACCTCAACGGCAGTGGGTCCAGGCATTTCCATTAAGAGGTATGCCTGGATCCACTTGTGTGATTTTGTGGAGCCCTTCAAGTCCTCTTCGTCAGAGCACCTTTTGATGGCAGTTTGTTGTTTGGTCCTATGGTAAAGGGCACACTCTCCAGGTGTGAGCAAGATAGAATGAGCCTCTCTGCAGTGGGAGTACATTTTTCAACTCATCAAAGAACCCTCTCTAGAAATCAATGAGGTGGTCAAAATATATGGTTCAGAAAGTCCCAGGGTTCTTTCCAAGATCCACGTGGAGATAGTTTCCCCAGGGGCAGAGAGGGGAACTCAAATGGAAGATGCCACTGATGTGGCAGAGGAGTCCCATAGAACCAAGGATCTAGAGATTCCTTCTCTGACAGACCCTACCAGTGCTCCTGATAACAGGCCCAATTGTCCCTCACTGGAGACAATTGGGAGTCGATTATCCCTGCACCAGAGAGCCTTGCTAGACATCAGAAAATATAGGTGGATGCAGAGGATTATTTCCAGAGGTTATTTCATTTCCTTTTCCCTTCCACCTCTGTCTCTATCTGTATGCAAATTTCTGATGTTCCACCCAGTCAGATGAAAGCAGCAGCACTAATAATACAAAAGTTGCTAGAAAAAAAGAGTCATCCAAGAGGTTTCACCAAGCCAAATAGAATGCAGAACTTAATCAAGATTTTTTTAGTGTCAAAGAAAACAGGGGACTGGAGACCGATTTTGGATCTCAGCAACTTGAGCAACTTAGTTCGACACACAAAGTTTTGGATGGTCACGGTTCAGTCCATTCTGCCCTTCTTGTGCATGGATGACTGGATGTGCTTGACAGACCTTCAGGATGGATAGTATCACATAAAAATGAACAAACAACCCAGAAGGTATCCACACTTCTAGCTGGGATCCAGTCATTACTGGTGCAGAGCACTGCCCTTAGGCCTCACCACAGCCCCCAGGGTGTTCACCAAATGCATGCCAGTGGTAGCAGCTCACTTCAGACTGCAGGGATTCTGAGAGTTTCTGTACCCGAATGACTGGCTCATTACCACTATGACCAGGCATCTACTAATAAAAGCATAAGATCAGTTACTCCAGACTTGCTCCCATCTTGGGATAACCATAAATTACAACAAATCTCAGTTAGAACCATCTCAAGCATTGGAATTTATTGGAACAAATGTCAGCATGGTATCAGTGACAGCTTCTGTTCCTCTCTCAAGAGTCCAAGTTATCAGTTATCAAGTCAGAAAAATAATTTGCAGTCCCACAATCTCAGCCCAATTGATTCAACAAGCCTTGGGATCAGTGTCGGTGGCTATAGTCTTAGTTCCTGTAGCAAGATTTTACATGAGAATTCTTCAGTGGATGTTAGCAACAAAATGGTCAATTCTATGCAAACATGTCATAATAAATAAGAAAACCTCAGGCATGAAAGAGACTCTTTGGTGGTGGATTCAATCAGATCAGGTTCTACAAGGCCGTCCTTTAATTCTCCCTCAGCCCAAGGCCATAGTGACAGTGGACAATTTCCATATTGGGTGGAGAGCACTTCCTGGGGAAAACAGTCCAAGGCACTTGGTCATGTGACGAGGCCAACCAGCACATCAATGTCCTGGAAATGAGAGCAGTGCTTTTAGTGCTGCAGGCCTTCCAAAACTCTCTCCCTTTTTGGACAATCACAATTCAGACAGACAATATGTCAGTAGTTTGGTACATCAACAAACAAGGAGGGACCAGGTCTTATCTCTTCTGTCAAAAAGTCCTCAGAGTGTGGCAATGGGCGATTTAATCCAACCATTTTCTGATAGCAATGTACATGCCAGGGAAGTCCAGCATGACAGCAGACAAGTTGACCAGATCCATTCTACTACCTCATGAGCGGTCACTCAATATGAAGGTTGTAGAAATAATTTTTCACCAGTGTTGCCAACCTTGCTGTGATCTCTTAGCATCTCCCCTGAACAACAAGTGTAACAGCTTCTTTGCCCTAATCCCCCCACTGGGGTAATTACCAAAAGATGCTGTACTACACAATTGCCCCCTGGTCTTTTCTATGCATATCCCCTCAACTCCCATGATCCCCAAATTTGTGCAGAAAGCTTTGTAGTTAAAGAGAAAAGTCATCCTCATTGCACTTTACTTGCCTTGACAGATTTGGTTCCCCTTTCTTTGGCCTCATCTAATTTACCCACCTTGGATTCTGGATCCGATTCCAGACCTCCTGTCTCATCCAACAGGCATTATTCACCCATATATCTGAAACCTAAAGTTGACGGTGTGGTTCCTCACTTCCTTTAATAGCCAGACAGCCTATGCTCTCTTCCCCTGTCTGTCATATATAGTTTTATCTTCCCATAAAGCTTCTACAAGAAAACTTTACAGAAGTAAATGGAAGAGTTTTGTTTTTTGGGTGCTTCAGAAACATATTGACCCTTTTTCAGCCCCTGTACAAAGTGTCCTTGAATTTTTTGTAACAACTTTCAGTGAAGGAACTGGGGTCCTCAACCATTAGAATTCTCTAATTTTCACATTGGATTTGGGAACTCCACCCTGGTTTCATCTAAACTTTGTAAGGCCTTCTTGAAAGGTACCCTTCTTTTGAGATGTCCTTATAAAAAAAACATCTCCTCCATGGGACTTAAATTTAGTACTGCAGGCCTTGATTCATTCCCCCTTTGAACAAGAAGCAAAATGTGATCTTAAGTTTCTGACCTGTAAGACTATCTTTCTGGTGGCCATCACCTCTGCTAGAAGGATTTCAGAACTTCAAGCATTGTGTCCTAAACCTCCCTACTTGATTTTTCATAGGGATAGAGTAACATTACGAACCAATCCTCCTTTCCTTCCTAAGGTGGTGTCAGAATCTAGCATCAACCAGTCCATTAATCTGTCAGTTTTCTTCCCTAAATTTACAAAGGTGAATATATGTTGCACTTTTTGGATGTTCACAGACAACTACATTTTTACTTACATAGAACAAAATACATTAAAAAGACAGATCAATTATTTGTCTCCTTTGCAGATTCTAAATTGGGTAAATCAGTTACAAAGGTAACTTTAGCCATATGACTGATGGATTGTATATCACTTATCATATCATTTGTCGACAATAAGCTGGATCTCTTCTTACCAAAACCTTTAAGATTCCATTCAGCTAGGTCCATGGCTACTTCTTCAGTGTTTCTATCTAGGGCTTTCACAGATGACGTGTGTGGCTGCAACTTGGGACAGTCCTCGTACTTTTATTACTCATTACAAACTGGATCTTGTTTTGAAGGGAAGAGCAGCCTTTGGCTCAACTGTGCTCATATCTTTCCTTAGAGTCCACTCAGGATTTTAGGTAGCTGTGGACTGTGTCCCAACTGTTGAGGACCAAATGAAAATTGACAACATCAGATAAAGAAGTTATGTACTGACTATATTGTTCCATCTGTGTTGTCCATTTTCATTCTTCCTCCACTCCCCTCCTACCAACCCCCAACCTTTTTCACAGTTGATTTCTGGAAGAACACAAACTCATAAATACACCACTGTTCCTTATGTTTTGTTAAGCTCCAGATAATGGCTTCTTCTGTCAGGAATATTATGATAATATTTTTTACATTATGTCAACCAGCAAGCAACATCTGAGGTATGTTGGGTTTGGTGCATTATGGGTAAGGGAAGAGCTCAAGAGCTTTATAGTGGCCATGAGATAAAATAATGACCGAGTCAGATTCAAACCCAACTGTTGAGGAAGAATGAAAATGGACAACATAGGTGGAGTATTATCGTGAGTATATAACTTCTTTTTTATCCTCTTGAAATCACTATTGTCCCAAATGATTCCATTAGGTTTTGGGACCAATGCTATACTGCCATTTTTGACTCCCCATGATCCTTTTCTGAACCATATCTTCACTACTTCATACATAGCTTTGATTTGTGATTCTGGTATTCTTTAACATCTTATGTTAATCTACATAAAATGTTGAAGAGAAGGGATTATCATGCCTCCCTGAAACTGAAGTCATTCTTAGTTATTTGGGAAAATTACAAGCACTTTTTGTTGCTCAAATCTTTCAGCTGCACATTTGACTAAAACAAATGTCCCTTCTGCACTGAAAGCACCTAGATGGATGGTAATCTCTGCTGTGCGCACAGTCTGTATTTTATACTGTTGCATTATTTATGTCTTCTGATCTCTTGCTTGTGTGCAGACATTGTATTTACTGTCATTGCTGCATGTTATTTCTAAAGAGTTTACTTATAGATTATTGCCTAACTCACATTGTCTGCTTTTATCAGTAAATTCATTGTACTGTGGTCTTCAGGAAAACAGTGTTGCCTATGAAACTATTTTATCTTGCCTGTTATAGAGACTTTTTATTACACTCACGGAGCTATATATATTTTTTACAACACGATTCTTGCAGGCCCTCAACAGTTTCAGGTTTGGTATAGGCATCACAAAAGTTGACCGTAGCGTGCGCGTGCACACACACACACACACACACACACACACACACACACACACACACACACACACACACACACACACACACAAGCTTATGTACAGCCCTACCATGGGCTTTTACTGCAGTGTTTTTGTAACTGAAAGCATGGGTAAAAAGCTTCTTTCCTACAACTCTAGCTGCACTTTCCCGTACTTTCTACAAAGTTTCACCTTTCTACTGTGTCTTGAAATTTAAATGGCTTACCTGAAGGTAAGACAACTCTAAAGTTTCCTCAAAGTCAGACTATTATAAGGTAGATAGTACTGTCTCTTCTCCTATCAACATAGGCACCGGGTTCTCAGTGTCTAACTTTTCTAATAGAAAAGCAACTCATACTGGTATTCTTTATTGTCAATTGCAACCTCTGCTGTATTTGATGTTCCTTGTTCCCTTTCTTTATGTAAGCATAAAACCCTTTTGATAAAGTTCCTCTGTTGTAGCTTAACAAGAATATCATTAGGGCTCTGTTCAAAGTTATCTTCTCTCTCAGTATATACCACCATTTGCTTTTTCACTCATTTATATTGCTTTCCCTTTATTTCATGGCAAATGAACACCACTGTTTCACTTTTTTTTATGTTGCTTTCCCTCTGAAAGGGGTTTATCCAAGCATATTTTGTTTCCAGATCTACTATTTATTTTCCTATAGATACATGTTGCTTCTGTCAGTGGCATAGAGGGATTAACTCCTGACTGCAGCCTTGATGACCCAAGATCGAATAGTACTCAGGTGCTTGATGGCATAGACAGGAAGGATGAAAGTATCCTTCTCGGGGGGGGGGTGTGCTGTACACAATCAGATGCAGTTTTGTGGACGATTCCAAATGGAGCCTGGGGATATGGGGGGGGGGGCTTCACAGTGGGACAGAGTTGCGGAAGAGTTGCCCATGAAGACTGGATGACACACCAGAGTAATCCATTGCGCAACTTTCCCTGGGATTCTGTGGATGCATGCCAGGGGCAGTTTCTTAAGAGGAAACATTCCTCAGTAACAATGTGATGCTGCTGACCCAGGAAGCCTTGATCTCCTTAGAGGCCCCAAATGTGGGTTAGAACTAATACAAGGATGGCTAAGTCAGTTTTGTTAGACCCAGTGAATAATGAGTGGCCCTGGGAGCAGCTGGTAGTCAGCTCATAGGAGCCCAAAAATGTAGCAATATAGATATCTGTTGCCTAGAGTCTTCCCTTAAAGATCTTTCTGTCGTATATTTACAAAATTTTTGCCACTGGTAAGTGTTTCCTCCTCAGCCCTCATCTACTGCCTAGAATGTTCTGTTTCTGGGGCTTTCAGATTTAGCTTGATAGAAAATTTGGAATTTTGCTGAGAATGTGCACTTTCTAGACTTCCTAAGTTCACATCCTTAGAATACACTCTTTCAGTGAGTGATCCCTACAATTTAGTTCTGATATTCACTTCCCCTTTCTACTTTGCAGATGTTTTACATTGTGATGGTATCGCTACCGTCTAGTACATAAGGCTTTCAGGCTGCAATATTTTAGTGTGCAAGTCCCATCCTTCTTCTTGTTCTGTTCTTGCAGGTGATCTATTATATATGTAGGCTGATACATTTCTTTAAATGGTGTGGGTACTT
>NC_056745.1:407730562-407940562 GCF_019279795.1 Protopterus annectens
CACTGCTGCAGTAGCCTTAGCTATGTGGGTTATATCCTGCCAAGAGTATAACAGCTGACCAACTTTCAGAGCTTCAGGCTATCTTCTACATGCCAGAACTGTTAGGCAATTCAAGCTGAACTGATAAAAGACAAGTGTGGGAGTCAAGCCCTTCAGAGCTTTACTGCCTCCGAAGAGTGTGCTCCTCTAGAACCTTCTGTTTTCTAAATATTGTTGCTGTTTTATCAATTTCCTCATCAGAAAAGTTATTTTAAACTAGGAATTTTGTATTTTAACAGATTGTCATGAGACTGTATCATACTTTTAAATGGGAACACTTTCATGTCAGTTTAAAAGTTGTGTAAATTAACTGAAAAAAAAAATTCTGTGGAGATATTGTGTTTATTTTACATCTGTGGAGCTGGCAAAGTGTTTGAAAGTGCTTTTTACTGTCTTTTTTTCTTTATTAATGCCTTTACTGAATTATCAGTTAAGACATAGCCAGAGATACATTTATATAAAAGAAAAAAATCATGATAACATGTTCACTGCTACAAACATTATACATCACACTTGCTTTCATACAATTATCATCAGTCCGCCATTGCATAACTTCCTCAATAGCTGCCTTCCCTTAAACCTTACTGCTCCTCCAGGACATTATTCTGCATGTAGTGCTCCCACAATTTCCATTTTTATGTAGTTTGCTCCTACCCTTTTCAAAAAATCCCACTTCGACTTTTATCTGTGTTACAATATTCATTCCTTCAAATACAGTTGGTTTAGACTTTGATCTCTATTTTCTAGTAAATGTTTTCTGGCAGCCACCAGAATTAAATATAGTAAGGCCTTACTATGTCTAGACCATTTAGATCCTGTATCCCACCTCAAAAAAAACATTTCCTTAGTTACACCCATTTGCTCACCCAGCATGTTTGACATGGCACTCTTTAGGGAATTTTTAAAGTCTACCAAGTCATTACATTCTAAAAACATATATTCCCATTTATGTTTCTTCACCATTACACCTCCAACATTTGTCATCTACTTGAGGAAAAATTCTTTGGAGTCTGCTTGGGGTATAAAAATACCTATGCAAACACTTCCAAGCAAAAATCTAAAATCTTCTAGACTTTGTTGCATACTTGGGGGACATATATATGACTTGCCATTGTTTCCTTGTGAATTACTTATCCGGTCTCTCTTCCCAATCTTTTCTACCTCCTCTGATTGATTCCTGATGTTATTGTGGTGTATTTTATATGCTCTAATAATTATCCAGTTTAACAGTAGCTTCTGTTCTAAATTCAACTAAAAACTCTACCAGAGTAGGTTTGTTACTTAGGATTCCCTTATCTCGTTCTGTTTGCCTATACTCTGATATCAATCCTTGCTAGTGAAGGCAGTCTATAGCCTGCAACCCAAATGTCTTCTTGGTCTCTTCCCATTTTATTCCCTTTCTAGTTATTTGTACTCAATGCCTTGGTTCCTTTGTCAGTTTTCTCCATAAATTCCAGCCCCCTCTTACCTTTTCTCTGTACCCCTAACTGCAGTCATCCTTATAGGCAGAGTATCCTTTTTCCATTTTCTTATTGGCTAAGTTTTTTGAATACTTTCTGCTATTTTACGAATATGATATTGTGTATGGCTGTTGCTATTCTCCATAAGAATCTACATCCAAAATCGCACTGTCTCCTTATTTCTTGAATTTTCTCCCTGTTTCATCATCATCCATTTCCACTTTGAATTATAGCTTTCTGCTTGTGTTATGCATATGAGAAGCCTTAACCGTGTAGTTCTAAAGCACCTTGTTATATTGGAAGAATCAACTTGTCCCATTTGACCGTTGCCATCTTCCCCTCCCAGATAAAATCCTTCAGTTCTTTATTAATTACTGTCCACAACTTCTCTGGTTGGTAAAAGTATGCCTGACCTGTATATAACACTAAAGGGACTAAAACATCTTCACTGCTTGCATCTTGCTACCCATATCCACAAACAAGAAATTCCATTTCCCTTGTTTTCTGTATTATCTTTTGTTCCATATCTTCTCACATATCCTTAGCTGACATAACAGAATCCATTTTAACACATACTCATAAATACTTTATTTTATAATGTCCCCATAAATATGAATTTTGCTGAACCAATTCATGTATAGGATACATAGTATACAGCAATGGCCGTTGTTTTTGTCTTCATTAATTTTATATCCAGAAAAAAAACTTTAAACTGTTTCAGAATGTTCTACAGCACTGAGATGTTCTTTTCTGGTTTTATCAGGTAAAAAATAATATCATCTGCAAATAAAGAAAACTTTTCTTGATTGCCATACCAGTTATTTTCTTGAATTTCTGGGTCCCTTATTTTATTTGCAAATGGCTCTAGATATAGTGCAAACAACAAAGGGGAAAGAGGCCACCCCTGCCTAGTTCTTTGTTCAGGCACAGAGAGGAGCCCTTCCACTTTAATCTTTGTCTCTGATCCCTCATATACCCTCCTAATTGACCTTGTTATTGTATCAGGCAAAACAAATGTTTCCATTTCCCTATTAATAAAATCCCAGCTTATCTGTTGAATGCTTTCTCTGCATTAACAATAACACACCTACAATAGCAGCATGTTTCTTATATTCTGCTTCCCCCTGTATCATCATAGTTCTATTAATGTTGTCAAAGATTTGCCTTCCCTCCACAAAATCACATTTATCTATATCTATCAATTCTGGCAGCACCCTTGCCATTCTTTTAGCTTATATAAATAAACACTTCATCATCATGGTTTAAAGTTGAAATGGGCTTATATGAAGCTGGGTCTGATGCGTCTTTACCATCTTTAGGTATTACAGTCAACACAGCTTTATTTCAGGATGTTGGTGCTCCCCCCTTTTAAAATACTGTTAAACTAAACCTTGCAGATCTTCATCATTTTCTTCCCTCCTAATTTCCAAACTTCCATAGGAATGCTATCTATTCCTAATGACCTTCCTACAGATTGATTATACATCACTGTTTTTATCTCATTTCCTCATACATTCATAGATTGGTACTAGGCTGAAGACCCTGGAGGCATTTTGATGCCTAGCCAAGTTTTCCTGAAAGAATAATGATGTCCTGTATCCAAATAGGACATTAAGGGACAGGCAACTATGAGTTATCTCTCCCCATAAGGGACACGGTTGTCAGGTGTTCTTTACTGTTAATTGCTGAGTCTCATCTACCTCTAACCTTGGCTTACTTAAGTCTTCAATAAATATTTCAGTTTCTACTTTTTCTTGATTTCCACAATCCTCTGCTTTATACAGATGTTCATAAAATTTCTGAAATATCTCTCATACCTCTACAGAATCTCTGGTTATTTTTCTTGTTATAAGCCTGCTAAGTTTGGCAGCAGCCCTTTCTGCTTTCTGTTACCTATGTCATTGTGCTAGCATTTTGTGCGCTGGAGTTATTATAAAAAATGCTTAACAGCTATCTTTTTAAACTCATGCATGTTATCTAAATACACCCTTATTTTCTCTTTAGCTGTCTGCAGTTGCACCGCTTCTTTTTCTTCTGTGAGATTCCCCTTGTTCTGCAATACTTTGACCATTGTCAGCCTCTCTAAATAATTCTTGTTAATTATTAACTATATCTGTTTTATTTCTACTCTATTTTTGAACTTCACTTTTTATTTTGTTCTACCCACTAGCAATAACTCATTCACTCTGATGGAGCTCAGGAAGTTTGCAATGTAACTTGCAATGGGCGGAGCCTAAGCCTTTTGACAGACTCAAATTATGTCCTCACATTTCAAACTGTTCATATTTCTGGAACCATAGGGTTTATGAAATAAGTATAAATGTCAAACTCCTCACCACAAACTATTTTTATAGTGGCAGTATTCTTTAGGTTCCAGATGTTAAACCAAATTTTATAAGTCACAGTAAACACCATTAACTATTACATTTGTAATATTTACTAACAACTTACAATATCTCAGCAACCACTCAAGTTACATACATGCTGTCAGCAACATTTTATTTGTCTACCTGAGAGCTTTCATATGAAGCTAAGGAGTTTTGTCGGTGTTCCTTGGTTGTTGAAATATTTAGAAAAATGTGGCAATTATATCTATATAAATTAATACCATAAAAATAACAGTATCTATTTACCTGCACTATACAAAGGTCAAATATTAATGCAGTTGAGTTTGAATTTTGTAAGCTTTAAGACAAAATCTTTTAAAACCTTGTACATAGCACAGTTTTGGAATTATTGATGCAAATATGAACAAGCAATATTTAACACCTAGAAGTGTCAGTAAGAGTTAACTGCAGATGTACCTGGAGGCGTCATTCAGATGTAATTAATTAAATTCCTCTCTTTTAAACATGTAGGTGGGGAAGCATCAGTGTCTCATTTTTACTTCATTACCCTGCATTTTTATCTTAGTTGTTATTGGCACACAATATGAAATAATTATTGGATCTGTGTGAAAGCTTTCAATTAAATATACATGTTCCTGTGAAATATAATTTCTGTCTAGTCTAGCCCAGCTACTTTACCTTGGGAAAAAAATTGTAAATTCTCTTTGAGTTTCTACTATTGAATTCATATCTTCCATAACAAATAGTTTCATAAATTTCTTTGGAAATCTACCCTCTTTTATTATATTTTCCCTTCTAGCTCTGCCAGATATCATCCTCACTGTTGCAAATCAAGTTCCAGTCCCCACCTATAAGTACTATTCCCTGCTGAAAGCTAATTACGTCTCCCAAAATTTTCTTAAGTCTATAGTAGGAGTTTTAAGAGGAATATAAATACATGCCAGGTAATCCACATTTGTCAATAGCTCCTTACTACAGCAAATCTACTATTACTATATTTTCTCCCCTCATGTCACTACTGGAGCTTCTCAAGAAATTAGCATAAGCACCCACATTTTCTTTTGTCCATGATATTCTGCTGAATATCCTTACTGAAACCCTTTCTTTATCAACTTTATTTGGTCACCTCTTTCCAATTTTTCTGCTGTAGCATTTCTATTTGCAGTCTTCAGTTTTTAATATAATTCATTACTCTTACACGTTTGTCTATACCTGTGAGGCCATTCACATTCCAGAGTAGTAGCAATTATGATAAGAAGTTGTTATTCCCACATATTATATATGATAGCTTTTTTAAATGTCCATTACCAGCTTTTCTGTTACATGCACCCACTATTTTTTGTCAGATTGATCTCTTACACTGCTGTTTTTTGTTATCTACATTTGAAAATATGCCCCATTTTACAAGACTTTTTGTTTTACTGAAAATCCTCAAGCAAAAAAAACACGCACACGCACACACACACACACACACACACACACACACACACACACACACACACAAAATACCTCCATATCCTATTAACTTAAAACAAACACACAAAGCTATGTACAACTCCAAGTAATGAAGTTTAAACCTACAATTGCCCCAAATTGACAGCTGCACACACAGGCATAACTTAACCTAACATTAAAGTTATCCATGCTAAAACATGTTACAGCCTGTGCTCCTACTTACACTAATTGCTGTCTGTTCTTATCTTATCTTCATTTCCCTCCCAGAGGTGAAAAACAGAAAACATTAACCTTTAGCCTTAAAAAACTGTTCTGGCTTTTATTGCTTCCCCTATAGTCAGTTTGTCTCCATGGAAACACACATACCAAATGTACAGCTCTGCAAAATTTTCAACTTACACTGAATATTTATTTGCCAAAGGAAAACTTTTCATTCATTGTCCTGTTATTTACTTGCTTACACAAAAACATTTTATTAGATTAAGCCAAAGGCCTTAATCCAGACATTCACTTATAGAAAAGTAAGAGTGCAATTTTACACCCTATCTTCCATATAAGCAACTCAAGATTACAACATATTAACTTATGCTTTTGTCAGGCCTCTCTTCTCTTTTTACATTGTGATACCTACATTTCTTACAACTAAAAGAAAAAGAAAAAAACATGCACTTGTTTACTTTAAAATCTTTATTACATGCAATAACTAAAAATGCTTTATGATATAACATGCAATTTATATCATGAAATGCTTTATACAGATACTATTAAGAACATAAATTGTTTTACTTACACTTATTTTTCTTTTTTCCCCTCTCTCTTTCCCTTCACTGTCCTTCCAAGGAGTAATGACATGAAGTGGGGCATATACGTTTCAGTCCCACACAAGTTTAACAAAGTTAACAAAAACGTTCAGTTAGTACAGTTTTACTTGTAAAGCCATATTTCACAAATGTAACTGATGCTTTCTAGTCTCCTATGTATTCACTAACTTATTTCTACTCTTCTCCATCTCCAAACTCCAGACTCAGGTTCAAGTCCAAGGTACTCTCGATTCTTCTAGTCAGCTCCTGTGATTTTTTTTCTATCAAGCATTGATAAAGGTTTCACTGGCAAATTCTCTGTATAAGCTTTATTATCAGATGAATGAGAAGCAGATTCCCCTTCTGTTAAATGGCTCACTTTTTGTTGGACAAACTTTTTTATTTACACCAAACCCTGTTCTATATCAAAGATGATTTTGATTCCTCAGGGGAAAATATATTCTGAAGACAGATGGGCATAGTAGCTTGAATCTCACACATGCGTCTCTGCTGGGATACATTTGCTTCTCTTTTGCCTGGTGTACAGCGAGTAATCTTTTTCCACAAACATTCTCTACTTTCTTCAAGTTTTAATACTCACCCTTTTGCCACTTTTTGTCAGGATCATTTCTTTCTTCTTGTATGATTGCTTCTTTACTAATACAGGTCTTGACTGCTTTTTCATTACCAGGTTTAGAGCACAGACATGATGCGCCCTTTCAAATGACAAATCTTGATGTGGAATATCAGCCCGGTTGCTTATTTGTGCTTTCATAAAAAAAAAAAAATAATAATAATACAGTGTGTTCTTCTAGTTTTGCTGGTACAACAGAAAATCTCAGGTTTTCCCTGCACGCTCTTTCCCCTAACTCTAACGTGTTTTGAAACAGCACTTCTTGACCATTCTTATATTCATGCAGCCTTTTCTTCATTTCACTCTCTGCTTTTTTGCAGCTTTATCAGTTCATCTGAACAGCAGTTTAAAGCTTCTCCCATTTTTTCAGCCTTTCATTATTTGAGTTGATATACCTCAATGTTTCATTTATTTTAATCAGCTCTGAGTACATTTGACATTTTTTTCCTCGATTACTGGAAACCATATCTTGCATCAAAACTGGAGTTTGAACTGATTTTTGCTGAACAGATACAAGATTGTTTCCCATCATTGTTTTCTTTTCATCTTTTCTAGTTGATTTAACTTTCGTCTTTGCTGGTATTCAGATTGTGTACTTATTAGACAGTAATTGAATTTACTAAAACTTGCAGAGTTTCTGGCCCTTACCTCTTGGTTTCTTTTTTCACACCGGGAGAGATGAAACAAGCTGTTGATCAGTGTGCAGCCATCTTCGAAGTCTTTTACTGTGTTTTTCTGTCAAAAAGTAAAGTTTAAAGACTTGTAGTATTTACTGGCATTTGCTGCTTGTCTTTCCCGGGAAAGAGACATCATTTTTAGCTTGACCAAGGAACAATCTACAAAAACAAAAAGTTAAGCAAACAGCCTTTTACACCACAGCAGACTGGAAATTTGCCTCAGCTGCAGGTGGGTGACTGTCTATTGCCATTTGTTGTACCTCCCTACCTCTCAACCTGTTAGTGCAAGAATGTGGACAAAGGCCAACAAAATGGAGGGACAGCGGCTCAAAAAGAGGGACATATTTTAAATATTGCTCTTATAAACACAGAAAGTTGCTAGAGTAGCAGGGTGTGTTTTAATATACATTTTGAAGTATTTGAAGTCTGAAACCCAAAGGTATGCCATTATTTAATGATTTAAATCCTCAGTACATACCAGTTATTTGTCATAAAACCACAAATTCTATGAGGAACAGACCAAAAATATGAGTCAAAAATCTGGACATTCTGTGAAAATCTGGACAGTTGAGAAGTGTTTGTACCTCAGACACTTTGGTGTAGCACCTACTGTCACTATTTACTATTTACTATTTACTAGGGGTTATCCATGGCCTCTGCGGCTGTTGGGGCCGCCTCACTGGGCAAGCAGAGCCACCCTTGGTCATGGGAAAGGGAACAGGAATTGTTTCCGTGTTGTGTCAGAATGCTGTGTACATCCCTGGGTAGCAGCTGCCACCATTAATACCACAGTTGGCCTTATGTTTCCTGTCAAAAATAAACAGAAAACTAAGCATGTATCTATTACTCCTCAAATTTCTTTGGACAAATGTAGTTAACTGGTTCTGACTCGGGGGTTTAATTCAGGCTGTTGAGCCTACTTGTAAAAGTAGTTTCTGATAATAGAAAAAGGGATACCTTTTTTCCTGATGAGATTCAAGATTCTGAATCTAAACAGGATGATGAAGACACAAATACATTGTTTTTCTCCTCCGATTTCTGATTCAGACCCAGAGGAGAGTTTAATTTCTGTTTCTTACTTTGAGGGGCTTCTCTTTCTCTGAAACTGTTGCTAGAATGTACCAGTGTTTACAGTGGGAGAACACTGAGGTTTCTCAGTCCCTCAGAAAATATTATGAGTTGTTAGAGAAGGATTTTCCAGAACCTAAACCCATTCCTCCTGTTCTGTCTACTGTAGAGGATGTGTGTGTCACTGCCTGCAGTTTTCCTGATAGTCAACCGGTTGTAACTAAAGAGGCAGATAGGATGTTTAAAGTTCCTCAGTTTTTTAAATTTTTATACAGTATTCCCAAATCTGAAGCAGCAGCTATAGCTTTATTGATCTCACTGCTGCTAAGCACTTAGTTACTTCCACTCCTACTCTTTCTGATAAGGATGGAAAAATTATTGATAAGGATTGGGGAAAAAGTATATACTTCTGCGACTTTGAATTTCAGAATTTTCAGTTGTGAGGTTCATCTGTTAAAGTTTGTTCTGACTAATTACGAAAGTATGAGGAACATTTTATTTGCAGTTTTTTCTTATGAGGAAAAATCTGCTTTATAATTTAGTTCCTTCCATTGCACAAATCACTACTCATTGTTTATAGTATGTATATGATTTGGTTGATACTTCTTCCAGGGCCATGTCCACAGGTACTGTTTTGAGGAGGTTTACATGGCTGCATTCTGAGAACCTCCCAGATGATGTTAAAAATGAGATTTTAAATTCACCTGTGATAGCGATTTAGTGTTTGGCTCCTCTACTGCAAAGCTGATCAAAGAGTGTAATGAAAGGGGTAAGCTGATCCAGGGTATCTGTAAGATTTTTCAGTCCTCCTTTTGTAAATTGTTCAATGGGTTTTCTAACTTCTCGTCCAATGATAGCAAAAAGCAGAATACACAGCCTCAACAAATTAAAGATAAACAGAAGTTTAAGAAGAAATGGCAAGGGGGGTTCAAAAAAGAGGCCTTGAACCTCCCAAAACCAGAGACAGTCCAACAAGTCTGAATGACTGTTCAGGAGACCATGTGACCCCCTCCCACCATGGCTCCCTTTTTTAAACACCTTTATTGAATTATCACGTGACACAGACACATTTCCATTCATATAAAACTAATCAAACTATATTAACATAACAAACATTATGCTTCACATATATTGCTATATATATATATATATATATATATATATATATATATATATATATATATATATACACACATTATTCAATTCTTGCCTTTTTTATTACACAAGAAACATCTTTATCAAACCATCACTTACTATATAGGCAATCATACATTTGTATAAATTAAAACAAACCACACCAACACACTTCTAGTTGCAAGCATTTTATGTCAATTATAATCTACCCAATCTTTCTCACTCAAACATTACATAACTCATTTAAGTCCTGCGGCCTTTTAAACCTCATTGCTCTCATATATGTACTGTTCCCACAATTCCCATTTTTTTCCTATGTGGTTTGCTTCTACCCTTTTCTAAAGATCTCCATTCCAGTTGTTTTATTTATGTTATTATATTCACTACTTCCAATATAGTTGGTTTAGATTCTGATTTCCATTTTCTAGTAATTGCATTTTTGGCAGCCACCATTATTAGACACAGCATTACCATGTCTAGGCAATTCTAATTCTGTATCATAGCTCAGAAAAATCATCTCCTTCATCAGACCAGTCTGTTCACCCAGCATCTCCGACAGTGCATCCCACAAGGAATCCTTAAAGTCTGCCAACTCACCGCACTCCCAGAAAATATGTTACCAGTTACTTCTTTCTTCTCCTTCACACCTCCAACATTTGCTGTCTGCCTGAGAAAAAATTTTCTGGAGTCTACTTTGGATATAAAAATATCCGTGTAAACATTTCCAGGCAAAAATCCTAAATATTCTAGATTTTGTTACATATTTGGGAGACATACATATATCCTCCCATTGTTTCTTTGTGAATTGCTTATCCAGTCACTCATCCCAATTCTTTCTAACTTCCTCTGATTGGTTCTTATAATTATCATGCAATATTTTATATGGTCTACTAATTATTCTTTTTTTAATGGCAACTTCTGTTCTAGATTATATTAAAATCTTGACCAGTGCTGGTCTTTTGTTTAGAACCCCACTATGTCTTTCTCTTTGCCTATACTCTGATATCAATCCCTGATGGGGAAGGCTAATTTCTAACCTGCAGTCCAAATACATTCTTGGCATCTTCCCATTCTGTCATCTTTCCCTCTCTAGTTATTTGCTCCCAATACCTTGGTTCCTTTGCCAGTTTTCTCCAATAAGTTCCATCCCCCTCTTGCCTGTTGTCTGTATCCCTAATTTCAGTCATCCCTAGCAGCAGAATCTCTTTTCTCCATTCCCATGTTGGTTTAGTTCTTATAATACTTTCTGCTACTGTATGGATATAATATTCTGTATAATTATTGTTATTCTCCTTAAAGGCCTGCATCCAAAATCCTAGTCTCTCCTTGTTTTTTGAGCCTGCCCCCCCCCAGTTTCATAATCATCCCTTTCCACTTTGAATTACAGTTTTCTGCTTTGGCTAGATACAGGAGTCTTAACTGTAAAGCTCTGAAATACCCATTCAGATTGGGAAAAATCCCAATTTGCCCTGCTCTACTGAAAGAATCAGCTTATCCCACTTGACTCTTGCCACCTTCCTCTCCCAGATAAAGTCTTTCAGCTCTTTATTAATTGCTATCAACAAGTTCTCCTCTGGTTGATAAACATATGCCTGACCTGTGTATAAGACTAAAGGGATGAAAAATGTTTTAACTGCTTGTATCTTACTAACCATATCCATATAACAAATCTTCCATTTTCTCAGTTTTTGTATTATATTTTGCTTAGTCTCTTCCCACATATCGTATCCTTAGCTGCCACTCTAGAGTAATTTTAATTCACACTTCTAAACAGGGGCAGCTCATGCTATTGGGCTGCAGGACTGCAGCCCCCCAGCTGTAAAACAAAAAGAAAAGAAAAGAAAATAATAAAAACAAAAAGGGATCATGGAACATCACGCATGCGTACTTGCGGCATTTCCGATATCCGGACTGCTGGTGAACCAGTCTGGAGCATGTGCACAGAATCCAGACTGTCTCACCAGTGGTCCAGATTAGGAAGGCAAGGATTCAGCAGCATATCCCAGAAGTCTATGCAGATACAACTGCATAGACTGGACAGGGATCGAACTGCAATGTCCGCAGGCTGGGTGCTACCCAGCCTGCTCTTGTGGGAAGAACTTGCTCAGACTGCAACATCCGCATTGCAGGAAATCTCAGCACGGGCTTTGCAGGAAGGAATACTTGGATTTACTGACTTTGGATGTTTGGACTACAACATCCGCGGACTTTACAGACGAACTGCAGGAAGGAATACTTACTTTAAGGTATGGAACTGACAGAGTGTGTGTGACGAGCTGCAGGAAGGAATACTTACTGTGAATGAGCCCTGTGGAACTCCTCCTTCTGTACCCCTATCTCTGTGATAGCATTATTAAGGTATACAGTAATTGTCCTGTTATCAAAATCCAGTTTTGTTCAGCTGTAGAAGTAGTAGATGGTGGTCCACAGTTTCAAAGGTATGTTTAAGATCCAGGGAAATGGCACCTGTGAATAGTCTGTTTTCTATACTGGTATAGATTTGGTTAGCTAAAGTATCTAATGCTGTTAGTGTACTGTAGCTGAGACAGAGTCCATGCTGAGAGTATATCATCCTTGTGATTATATTGAAGTATTTGTCTAAAGATTAGCTGTTCCAGAGTGTTGGCTCTAATGCAGGGGTTGACCATCAATCAGGAGTCAGTGACTGTGAAGGAAGTGATAACTCTGGGGAAGGGCAATATTAATGAGTGGGTGAAATGGATTTGGTAGTGAGAATGAGACTGAATATATGTTATGATGGGTAGCTTAGAATGGTACTGTCAACTCTTAGTAATTTGGGGTATAATATGTAGAAACCTGGGTTGTAACTCTACCATATTTTATGCAATAGTTCCTGGGTGTAGGGGTGTATATGGTGGGCAAGGAATGCTGTTAAAGAATTTTGTTGAAGGAGAGAGGGAGGGGAGTATATTTTGTTTTTCACTCAAGTAATATTTTTTGTAATGGACTGTACATTAGTTGTAATGTTTGGAAATATTTTACTGGTACTTATGTTTGTAATTGCCTGCCAGAACACATTTGATTCCCTGAATAGATTACTCCAAAGAGAGCAACAGAACTTTAGTTGTGTTGATGTTTATTCTGGTGCCTTTGCATAGCCTTTGGAAGAGCTCTCTTTTACTCTGGTTACTAATGTCCTTTTCTTCATGTACTCATGCTTTGTCTCTTGCTTTATTTATTTTTTTTACTGGAGACTCATTGGTTTTATAGATGGAATAGGTTAGCTTATATGGAGAATACTATATTATTGAAGGTTAAATATATCTTCATAATTGCATACCTGCTTCAGTTTATGAACTGTAGCTGTTTTCTATAGTGATTAGCTGGCTTCAGAAATTATACTGTTAGCATGAGGCAGGGAGGTAGTTTTTCAACTTTAAATTTCCAGGCAGTAGGAAATGAACAATAGTCAATCTTATTATGTCAGAGAATTTGTTGTGTTGATTATTTATCAGCCATGTTTGTGATAACTGTATCTAGGACTGTATTTTCCCAGTAATAGGCTTGGATCTGCTTGGATCTGGTACTCTCACAACCTGTTTATATTTCTGACAGTTACTTTATAATGGTAATACGGTTCTGCCTTTAATTGATTAAGATGTTGGTTGACTGACCCCTCCTCCATATGTGCATACTAACATAAACATTAGGGTTTGTCATACTGACTTTGTTTTATTGTGTTGTTTGTTTCAGGTTCAGGAAGTGTATAAACCAGGGTGTTATACTAAGCGCATTAATTATATTGATGGATAATAGTAAAGTAAAACATGTAAATCATTAGTAAAGAGATAGTACAATAGTTAAAATTGATGTGTTAGAGAAAAATGCTAGATCAGAGTGAAGACAGAATAGAATATTTAGAAATGCTGTGGCAGAGAAAAGTATTGGAATAGAGGGGACAATAATTTGTGCAGCATAAAAGTATACTAATGGAAGATAAAGAAATTAGTGGTACACACTAATTTTTGCAGCACAGTTAAGTAGTGCTGGTAGTTTACTCAGATAGAAATGTATCAAACTAGGTATGAAAATAGTTAGCAATTGGCCAAATGAAATGATGTGTGGCTTGAAGCTATAAGAAAAAAATATCTGATTGGTTGTGATGATGGACAGCAACAGGACAAATTAGACGGGGTATGGTTTGAAGTTTTTAAGGAAATAATGCTGCTGGGGTGGGGGCAAGTGGAATATATGGTACAAGAGGCAAATGAGTCTGTGTACAGTTTTTGTAATCTTTCTTACCATCCTCTGAAAATTCTTTACATTTCATGGCTTGCATGGAATGAAATGTTTCATAGAAAAGTCCAATGTTTTTTTTAATTGTCCAGTGTTATGGAATATATAGTAATAACTTTAATAAGATGTCAGCTTTAGTTCTTTCTTGAGTTCATATGGCATTCTTCTGTTGCGGCTGCTTTTCATAGTTGTCCTGTTTGCTCTGTAGCACAATTCTGTTGAATATATTGTGTGTAATTCCTTTAACCTGAAGTTGGTTTTATAGATAGGTGTCACCCTTTGGTGTGTGTGTGTGTGTGTGTGTGTGTGTGTGTGTGTGTGTGTGTGTGTGTGTGTGTGTGTGTGTAGATGTGTGAGAGAGAAATGCCCCAGTTGCTATATGGTGATGAGTAGAGAATCAGGCTTGAAACTTGTACCTTGGGCCCAGGTGGCAAGAGCCTGAATTCCCTACCCACCACCATTTGTAAAAAATTTGCAGATTTCTGCCTCATATTTGTTCTGTTATGTTCTGTTCCTCATAAAATCTTTGGTTTCTGACTGTATTTTTGTATTTACACAGTCAGTAGTGCAGTGGTAGCATTGTTGCCTGACAGCTACAGGTTCTCTGGTTTGATTCTTGGCTGGGGTGCCTGCTTGGTTGAGTCTGCATGTCCTCCCCGTGTTTGTGTGGGTGTGCTGTGGTGTCCTCCCATCTTACAAAGACATGTGTCTGGAATGTTTCTTCCTGGGCCTCTGCTGAAAATTGGCTTTTGTTCCATGTCAGACATTCCTGGTTAACAAATGTGAAATAAATAAAAATGACAAGCATTTGAATGTCAGACTTCATATTCTTAAGAAAGTACATGGTAACACAAAACCTATTATTCTAGCAATTTTCTAAGTTTATAAGATGGATATTTGAAATTCGTCCCTATTTTTGGGACTGTATTCCCCCATTATTGACTTCATCGAGGTTTTTTGTGCTAAGCTTGACAGCTATGGTGAGAACTGAATTCACTAAATGGTAGCCATTTAAATTTCAATCTTCCTTTCTTTCACAAAACAGCTGATTTGGCATAGTGATATGTTGCTGTGACTGTTTTACAAAGGGTCTTGGGTTCAAGACTTGACAGTGAAATGTATGGTGGTAACACAGTATTTTATTTTAGCAACTTTCCAAGATTATACAAGCAATGTTTAAAATGTGTCCCTGGTTTTTGATCTTTTGCCCCCCCCCCAATAAATTTTGGCTTTTTCCAGATTTTTTGTGCTGCAAAGTTCAGAGATACAGCTGAGTGTTGAGTAGATTTTACAAGGATCTGAGAGCTACAGGGGAAGATAAGTTTAGTGTTGCTTATGCTGAGTCTGCTTGCATTGTTAATAGCACAACAGGTAGTATACTTGCTTTTGATGCAGAAGGCTGTGGGTTCTACTCCCACAGTATGTAGCTCCATTGCTTATACTGTACTGTTTTGTAAAGGGGTAGATGCTGCAGCCCCTTTTGGTGAAGATACCTAGTAACTATGAACCTGTTATCAGTTTGCCATCCATTCCTTATTGCAGTATTACTAGCTTATCATTTTTTAATGTAGCATAAGCAATTTATTCCTCAAGGGCAACAGGCACTTTATTTGTAGATGAAACAATGAAATATAAAGTTATTTACTCACAGCAACCTCTTCATTAGTTACAGATCACTTTAATGTGGAGTTATTTAGCTTTCAGAGATTGTGCATATTTACTGATACTGGTGGATTGTAGAAGTTTGAGTAGACTTTTATGATGTAAATGTTCTGAATTGGGCAGTTTTGTCATTATTGGTGCATGCATTTTGTTTCATTGTTTACTGGGAAAATGTTCAAAACAATACATTTAAAATGCCCTCTAACAACTGTACTGTATTGTACAAGCAATACAATTTAATGCAATCAGGAAGGTGTATCAAAGAGCACCTGTATGTTTCGTGTGCAAGGGGCCTATGATTTGAAAACAGCCCATAGTTAATCTTTATCTGCCATTGGCAAAATGTATTTTCTTTGAATGTGGGTTTCAATGCTGTTTCAATGAATGTGAGTTTCAAGGGCAGAGAAGTTTTAATGCTAAGTCTATTTTCATTGTGAGACTGCATTGCTTTGTTTAGTAGATATCTATTAGTGTTTGTGCTGTAAAATGCAAAATAAAACTTTCAAATGAAATCCAAATCATCTCAGAAGTAAAGCAGTATGCACATTACAGTGTTTATGGTAAATTGGGTGAAATAACCAGGGAATGGGACATTGGAATGGCTGCAGGGGGGAGGCTCCATTCGACCATGATTTTGTGAGGGGGAAGGGCAGCAAACTCAAAGACAGCCCCGGCTGAACTATACCTCTCAACTGTCCAGATTTTTGCAGAATGAATAGACTTTTGCTTCTTATTTTTGGTTTGTTCCTCATAAAATTTGTGGTTTTCTGGCAAATCATTTAGGAATGAAATCACTAAATAATGACAGACATTGAGCTGCAGATGTCATAGCCTTCCGAAAAATGCATGTTAAAGCAAGACCTGTTATTCTATCAACTAAGTTTATACAAGAGCAATTTTCACTACTGTGTTGTATGTTCCCCCAATATATTTGGCCTTGTCCAGATTTCCTGCATTGAGGTTGAGAGGTACATGCAAATAAATAGCTTTATAGAATTAGGAATATCCAAACCTCTCAACTGTCCCCAATTTTGTCTCAAAAAGTTGCTCTCCCCCTAATAATCCGTCCACAAAATGGCAATGGTGGAAGGAAACGTGGAGGGTTTACAATTATAAATAGCTGTAATGATCAGAGTTATAGATTACTTTTATATTAGAAATGTATGTAGAGTCTCTTATTTTGTCAGCTGCTCAAGGTAACAGTAATAATATTAAAAATATGTCCCTTCTTTGACAGGTTCCCAGCTGTATTGTGTGGCAATTTTATATTTTTGCATCACATTTTTGGTCTGTTTTTCATAAAATTGTCGTTTTTTTGGCAAATTAGTGTCAAATCATTAAAGACTGAAGTTAGAAAATAATGGCAGACATTTGAGTTTCAGATTTCATACCCTTCAGAAAATTTATACTAATACAAGACCTACTACTATTCCATTATCTTTCTAAGTTTATAAGAGCAATATTTAATAATTGTCCTTATTTTTGGGCCTTTGTCCCACTTCTATGTATGGCTTTGTCCAGATTTCTTGCTCTGTGGTTGAGAGGTATGAGTGTCAGAGACATCACCGACAGCCAGAGACATTTCAAATTGTAACATACTTGTTGCACCCCACTCCCACATGTAGTGACTCTGGATGTGTTCAAGCAAGGCAAGGAGCAGTTATGCAGTGTATGTGTGCAGAATATTCCTCCATCCAAGGTAGACACAAGTACGACAGTGGCTTTTCATCTGTCCTTGATTTTGCAGAATGTTCTGGTATTCTGTCATATTTTTATACTGTTGATTTATGCTTCTCATTATTCAGAAAATGCATGCTGTTGCAGTGCCATGTTGCTCTGTGTTTAAGTAGCAATGCTTTAATGACCATCAGGTAAGCTTGTCGGAGATTGTAAGATACAAGTAAGCATTAATAAGCATACTGTTAAAGAATTACCAACATTGAAATCCTTTGTGTTGTTGCCATGCAGAGAATATTTACGTAACTAATTAACGTACAAGCCTTAGGTATTGAAATGCATATACGACAGTATTTGTAATAAAGGACAGGATTACAGTATTTTCAGAAGCTTATTACATTTGTTGGAGACTTGCAGTCATCTTTGCAGGCTTTACCCGTAAACTAAACAGAATGTCAATCTATCATATGTGGTCCATAATCTGTACAGTAATCCTTTAAGCAATTTATCTTGAGCTTGTTTCTTGTTTGCAGTTCATTTTTTACTTTGATCATGTCTTCCCTATGAAACAAGAAGATAGTTGTTTTCAGGCAGCAGGTCCTTTTTGGATAATAAACATTTTTACAAATGGGGGTATCACAGAGATTGCTACTTTCAGCATGTTACTTAGTACTTTTATAAAGCTGAATATAAATTATAATTAAAACTGCAGTGCAAGGAGAAGTGGTTTGAGTGGAGTGCTGCTTGTTTTTTTTTATACTTGATTTTGACTGGCATTCCGGTAATGTATTTAAAAAGGTTTTTTTTCATGCCCCACAACCTTTTTGTTTCCATCTAGATATTAAATAAGCTGCCATGTTGCCAATGCATTGAAATATTTTTTCTTCTACACTTCATTTTGTCTTGATTGGACTTGTAATAACGTTTTGGCACCCAGGGCAGTGTATTTAATCAAAGTTCCAGTTGTTGTGATTTTGGTTTCTAGTTGGTCACACCCCTTCCCATTGGCCCCATTCATTCAGCTGTCTCCTACAGCCCCCCTTTGATTTGAAGTCACCAGCCACCACTGCTTCTAAATACTTAATTTTATCATGTCCCCATAAATGTGGATATTCCTGAACCAGTTCATATGTGCGTACATAAAATACCACTATTGCCTTTGTTTTAGCTTCATTAATTTTGTATTCTGACAAGATCTAAAACTGTCTCAAAGTGTTCCAGAACACTGTAATGTCTTTTTCTGGTTTTGTTAGGTATAAAATAATATCATCTGCAAATAAAGCAAGTTTTTCTTGACTACCATGCAAATTATATCCTTGAATTTCTGAGTCCCTTATTTTCTTTGCCAGTGGTTCTAAATATAATGTAAATAAAAAAGGGGAAAGATGACACCCCTGCCTTGTTCCTCTGCTCAAGCAGAAATTATTAGAGAGGACCCCACCCACATTCATGTTTGCCTCCAATCCCTCATATATCCTCTTAGTCAACCTTATAATTTTTTTCAGGGAATGCAAATGCTTCCATTGCCCTGCTCATAAAGTCCCAGCTTACTCTGTCTAATGCTTCCTCTGCATCAAGACCTACCAACAGCAATTGTATTTTCTTACATTCTGCTTCCTTCTGGGTCATCAGTGTTCTGTTAATGCTGTCATTGTCAAATGTTTGCCTCCCCTCCACAAAACCACATTGATCCATATCTGTCAGTTTTGGCATTACTTTTGCCATTCTTTTAGCCATTATAGGCATGAACACTTTATATTCATGGTTTAATATTGAAGTGGGCCTATATGAAGCTGGATCTGATGGATGTTTATCCTCTTTAGGTATTACAGCTACCACTGCTTTCTTCCAGGACCATGGTACTTCCCCTTCTCTTAAGATACTGTTAAACAAAACCTTCAAGATCTTTATCATTTTTTCCTCCTAGTTTCCAAACTTCCACAGGAATACCATCTATTCTTGGGGGCTTTCCTGTAGATTAGTTATACATCACAATTTTTATCTCATCTCCTCCTATCCTAACTGTTAGTAATTCAGCCTCATCTACCTCTAACCTTGGCATATTTAATTCTTCCATAAACATTTCCATTTGTATCTTTTCTTGATTTTCATATTTCTGTGCTCTATACAGATTCTCATAGAATTTCCAAAATATTTCTAATACCTCTACAGGATCTCTTGTTATCTTCCGTGTTATAGGCTCCTTAAGTTAAGGCGACAGCTCTTTCTACTTTCTGTTGCCTGAGTCATTGTGCTAAAAGTTTTTGTGCTCTAGTGTTATTTTCAAAAAATAGTTGCTTAATAGCAATCTTTCTAAGCTCATTCATATTATTGAGGTAATCCCTTATTTTCTGCATAGCATTCTGCAGTTGATCCTCTTCTTGTTTTGTTAAGTTCACCCTAATCTGCAATGCTTTCACATTTGTTAGTCCTCTAAATAATTCTTGTTATGTCTTAACCATAGCTCCCTTTCTTTTATTTCTACCCTATTTTTAAACTCCACCTTAAGTTTATCCCACTTCCTAGCTATAGTTTCAGAAGAAATCTCTATCCTCTCTAAGAGCTCCTGAATAATCTCCACTATCTATTCCTTAAACTTCTCTCTTTTCAACAGATAGGGGAAGTGCCATTGTCTCATTTTTATTTCATTACCCCATGCTTTTATTTTAGCTATTACTGGTGCATGATCTGAAATAGTTATTGGGTGAATATCAAGACCTTCAATTAAATGCACATGTTCCTGTGAAATGTAAATTCTGTCTAGCCTATCCCAGTTTTTTTATATCTTGGGGAATAATATGTAAATTCACTCCACACTCCTACTTCTGAATTTACATCTTCCATACCAAATATTTTCATAAAGTTCTTCAAACATCTACCCTCCTTTGTTAAATTTTCCCTTCTGCCCCCCCCCCCCAGACACATCTTCACTGCTGTAAATCAAATTTCAGTCCCCACCTCTAAGTAATATTCCTTGCAGAAAACTGATTATTTCTCCCAGAATTTTCTTAAGCTCCATTATAGCAGTTTTAGGTGGAATGTAAATACATGCCTGTGTAATCCTCCTCCTCCATTGCCAGTAGGCCCTTAACACTACATATCTGCCATTATTATCTTTTTTTTATCTTCTTCTATCATTATTGGAGCCTCTTTTGCAATTAATATATGTACTCTTTTTTTCTTTAACCTATGTATCCCACTGAGGAACAATCCTGAAAACCTTTCTTTATCAAATTCACATTTTCAGTTCTTTCTAAGCATGTCTCCTGTAACAATACTATTTGCACTTTACATTTTTAATATAGTTCACTACTCTTTCTTGTTTGTATTTCTCTGTGAGGCCATTTACATTTAAAAACATTAAAGAAAACATTATTGTATTAAAAAGATATTATTCCCGCCTTTAATGTATAACACCTTTTGTGTTAAATGTCTAGTTCCAGCTTTTGTGTTACATGTATACACTGTTTGACAGGTTGAACTTTTATACAGTTGTTTCTTGTCATATCTATTTGAGCCTGTGTCACATTTATAAAACTTTTTGTTTTATTGAAAGCCCTCAAAAAAAACACATCCTAATACCACCCTAAAACCTATTATCTTAATACTAACACACACAACTATGTACACCTTCAAATATTGAAGTTTTACCTCCTAATAGGAATAAAAGTCCCAGATTGGCAGCTACATTCACATACTTGGCTTACCCTAAAAGAAAGAGTATCCATGCTAAGACGCATGCTGCAGCCTGTGCTTCCACTAAGTGCTGATTGGTTTTGTCTTCTCTTTATAGCCCTCCCAGCTGGGAAAAATCCTGAATGTTTTCAGAGAACATTAACTACCTTGGGAGAGCCCCTGAATGCTTTCAAAGAACATTATCTACCTTGAGAAAACCCCTGAATGCTTTCAAAGAACCTTATCTCCCAGCCAGTTTCTCTTTTCTTTTTTTTTTTCCTCAGCCAGTCACTCTCCACAAGACTGTAGCGAGTTTCTCTTTATCAAATTGTCTTCATGGAGACATGAGAACCAGGCAGCCTGTTTCTCTTTATCAGATTGTTTTCATGGAAACAAGAAGAACAGCTGCAGAATTGTTATTGAGAATACATGTATTTACTATAAAAGCCTCATAATATTCAATGTTCTTTTTTATTTACTTGCTCTTTTTTAAAACTTGTTACTAAAACTCTAAGGTCTTTAATGCAGTCATTCCCCATGCAAGAATGAGAAAAACACATTCATTTTTATCAAGTTTTTAACCAGTTTTTTTCCACATAACAGTGCCTGCATGTCTTAACAGTGAGCAAGAGGAAAGAGAGAAAAAAGGAGAAAGAAAAGAAAAATACAGCAGTGCCTGTTTACAGTTCCCATTACTCTGAAAAATAACCCAAATAACTTTATAACATGTAAAGAAAACCACATGCCATTAAATTGGTACTATTTAAAAATATATTTACTTACAGTTAACTTTCTCCCTCCTCTTCCCCTCCCCAAAGCACTTTTCTGAACAATAATGACATGAAGTAGGGCATATGCTTTAGAGTCTCCCACAAGTCCAACAAATTCAGAAAAAGTCCAATATTTCCATATTTTCTTGTCCTGTCATATTTAAGAATTATTGCATTGTAATCCCATATTTTGTTACTGGGTTTATCACTGATCATCTCCAAAATCCTGTTTCTGCTTTGTTTCCATTGTATTCTTGATTCTTTTATTCAACTTTCATGTTCCCCTTCCTTTTCTCCAATATTTTCCATTGAAATTTTTGAATAGGTTTCACAGGCACAGTCCCTATGTGGTCTTTATCACCAGGAGAACAACAAGCAGAATCTCCTTCTGCCTCACAGCTCACCTTCTGTTGGACAAACTTTTGTATTTCCTCCTTAGCATGCACTTCATCAAAAAATGATTTTGTCCCTCCAGGGAAGTATACCTTGAAGACAGCTGAGTACAGCAGTTTGAATCTCACACCTGCATCATGACATTCCCTGAATAGCGGAATAAAGTTGCTCCTCTTCTGTCTGGTTGTACAGTGAGTAATCATTCTCCACAAGCACTCTGCTGTCTTTAGTACTTTGTCCTTCTGCCACAGTTTTGTCAGAATCAACACCTTCTGTTGGTAGGATTGCATCTTTACTACTAAAGGTCTAGGTTGCTTTCTAATAGCCAGGTTTGGATTATGCACACAATGTGGCCTTTCAGCTAGCAACTCCTGCTGTGGAATACCATTCCAGTTGCTTATTTGTGCTTTCATAAAATTATGCAGTCTGTTACTACCAGGTTCTCTGGTATAGCTGAAAATATCAGGTTTTCCCTATGTGCTCTGTCCTCTAATTCTATTATTTTTTTAAACATCTCTTCCTGAGCAGTCTCATTTTCAGCCAGCCTTTTCTTCATTTCCACCTCTGATTTTTGCAGCTTTATCATCTCATCTGAATATCTGTTTAAAGCTTCTTCCATTTTTTCCAGCCTTTTGTTGTTTGTGTTGATATAGTCCAGTAGTGTTTTGTTTATTTTAACCAGGTTTGTATGCAGTTGTCTTATATCTTCCTGTAGGTTTTTGGAAGTCATATCTGAAGATCGTATTTGTTTTTGCTGAACAGCTGCAGAACTTTCCCCAGTCAGTGTTTCTTTCTCATTTTTTGTAGCTGATTTCTTCCAGGTGTTCTGTATTTCTTTATTCCTGTCATCCAGGCAGTGCACTTTCTAGCCAGTTAGTGAAATTTACCCATATGCACAAGTCTACTGGCCTTCCCTGCTGAGTTTCTGTTTTCGTACTGGGAGAGCTAGGAATAAGCAGTTACTCAATATGCAGCCATCTTGGAAGTTCCACTCTGGCCCATCCTTTTCTTCCAGAAAGTCTGAATCTCCATTTTTCTCTTTGACAACAGATCATTTCAGACAAATGACTACTGAAAATAATTCTTCAAGGTTACAGATGTCAGTGGAAGGAAATTCCTTTCCAGGGAATCATTATTCATCTTCCAGATCAGACTCTTTTGTTTTCGCTGGTTCTTAATGACATGCTGTTCCAAGGAGCAATAGAACCAGTTCCTCCTTCCCAGGTATGGAAAGGTTTTTATTCGGGGATGTTCCCAGTGCCAAAGACAGAAAATATCTAAAGACCAGTTCTGAATCTTTCTTTCCTAAACTGGTTTGTGATAGTGCCAAATTTCAAAATGATGTCACTTCACAACCTATTAGTGCTTCTTCCTCTTTCATGTTTCCTGGTAACACTAAATTTAAAAGATGTTTATCTTCACATCCTTATTCATCCAGACTTTAGGTGTTTCTAAGGTTTGTGTGTCTGGATGATATTAGCAGTTCTCTGCCTTACCCTTTGAAATATCCACTGCACCAAGAGTGTTCACAAAATGTTTAGCTCCAGTTATAGCTCATTGCAGACTATAGGGTATCCGCATTTGTCCATGTTTAGACAACTTGCTTATCTTTACAGAGTCTTTTTCAAAGTGTCAGGAATATCTCTGTTGGGTGAGAGATCTCTTACACAAGCTGTGATCCCAAGAGAACATTCACAAGACTTTCTTGACTCCTTCACACAGGATTGTTTTACTGGGATGTCAACTAGACATTTTAACTCAAAGAACTTTTCTTCCACAGGAAAACATAGATCTATATCAGGATCTGTTTCTAAGATTTTCCAGAAATACTTTGGTCACTGTGAGGGAATACCTCAGGATTTAGGATGTCATGGCTTCTATGATTTCGATGATATCCATTGGAAAGACTTCACACGGGAAAGATACAGTGGTATATGAAGTCTCTTTTGTCCAAGCACCAACACCCTTTGTCTTTTCTAATCTCAGTGCTGAGGTTTGTCAGAAGAGAAATCATTTGGTGGTGACAGCAGGTATCCTTAAAGCCAGGTCTCCCATTTCCCTGTCTGTTCCAAAGCAGTCAGTCACCACAGATGCCTGTTTCAGAAGGGATAAAAGTGCAGAGTTTGTGAGACACCAAGGATAGATGCAAGTGCATAAAAATCAAGGAGATGCACCTAACTCTCTGAATCATCTTTTATCCCCAGGACCTCTTCCACTTGTTACAGACAATACCACAGTCATGTGGTACATTTATTTAATTTGTTGACCGGGTAATATCTGACTGGGCATGAGGCCCATTTTCAGCGGAGGCCCGGAAGAGCTCCATACATACATATACATAGCTACTTACATACAATTAACGGTCTTGAACAATAAAGATGTACATATATATGTTATTAACATTAAACAAAGGAAAAATCAGTATAGAAATAACTAAATAGCTACAATTCACAAAGTTAACTTAAATGGAACAGTTTGAGATGAATATTAACAGCATGTGTAGTAGTGAGTACAGTGTAATAGAAGAGCATTCTAGTTTCAAGACAAAGCAGAAATTTGTGTTTCCAGCGCTAATTGAAACAGAGGGTTGAACCTGGTTAGCAAAATCAGATAATAGTTGTAGCTGTGAGAAAGAGCTGGATTAGGGTAATAGAAAGGGTGATGAGAGGGTGATGAATGGTTGATGAAAGTGGAGGTGGGTGGCCTAGCCAGGGGTGTGGCAGGAGCAGAGCCAGTGTTTAGCTAGATGTTCCTTGAGGAGATGTTTGAAGTCATGAATGCTAGAGTTTTTAGCTATTGGTTGAGGGAGGGTGTTCCAGAGTTTGGCAGTTTTATAGAAGTAGAGGGTGGTGCCTTGTATGTTGTGGGGTTGGCTAATCTTTAGCAATAGTTTATTTAAGGATCTTAGTAATCTATGATTGTTGTTGGTTTGGATTAGACTGGCTAGTGCTGGGCAGTCATTTGGTTTGTGTATTATTTTGTGGGCTGTGGACAGTTGGTTTAGTGTTAGAAGGTTTGGGAGTTCTAACCATTTGAGTTGTGTACATCAACAAGAAAGGGGGAAGCCAGGTCATATGCCCTTTCCAGACTAGTTGTGTTAGCTTGGGATATAGCTTTGCAGCATAATCTCACACAACGCATATCCTACATTCTGTCAGAGCAGAACTGTGTGGCAGACAAGCTGAGCAGGACTAGTGCAGACCCTTACAAATGGAAACTAGATCAGGTGGTCTTCCAAAATTTGCTCTATCTGTGCCTTTTCTTTTCCTTGGACAGGAATGTTCCTGCATATTTTTCCACCATTTCTGCTAATATCCAGGGCACTTCTGAAGATTCAGAAGAAATCCGCCAAGATCATTGTGGTGACTTCCTTCTGGCCCTGACAACCATGGTTCACCCTTCTTTTGAAAATGGCCAAGGCTAGAACTACTCAGAGAAGAATAGGGTATTTTGATACACCCCTATTTAAATTAACTTCAGTTGACTGCCTTTAGACACCTGTTTACTGAGCCATTTCAACATATCTGCCCATGGATCCTCTTCTTTCAATGCAGTCTTATGTCAAAATGCTTTTGAAAAGAGTTTTGCATAAGAGGCCTCCAAGCAAACTTATGGCCCCTCTTTGGGATCTTAATTTTGTGTTATAAAAGCTAACACTTGCTCCATTTAAACCACCTTACCTGGCCGATTTGCAGTTCTTAAGAAAGAAAACAGGTTTACTGATTGCTCTGACCTCTGCAAGAAGGGTATGTGAGTTGCAAGTGCTTATGGTGAGTCAACCCTATCTCATTTTTCACAGGGATAGTTTCTTTGAAAATTAATCCTTTTTTATGCCTTAAATTGTATCTGATTTTACTTTAAACTAAACTATCCATCTCCCCATTTTTTTCTGAACCTAAAAGTGAGGGAGAAATTAATATTCCATTTCTTGGATGTCCACAGGTTCTATCTTGACAGAACTAAATCTTGAGGCTCATTGGGTCATTTGTTCATTTCAAGTGAAGGTAAGAAGGGACAACCTGTGACAAAACAAACTATTTGTAAATTGGTGTCTAAGGCTATTATCTTTTGTTATACTCACTTTAACAAATCTACTCCAGGCAGAATCAAGGCCCACTCTATCAGGACCTTGGCTTCATCTGTGGTGCTTTGGAAAGGGCTGGATTCTAGAAGTATTTTAGAAGCTGCTATAGGTTCTCTATACAAACTTTTACAAAACAATATAAGCCTGATTCCTTTTCTAGGTTCAGATCAGGCTTTGCTAGGACAGTTCTACAGGGACTATTGGACTCTTTTCCTTCCACCTTCCAAATGTAGTCAGCTAGGGTAGTCCACCCATATAGCTAAGACTACTGCAGCTGTGGTCAATATGATGAACATAGTACAGTTGTGGAATTAAACTTACTAGAACGGTAGATGTTCGAGTGATCACTGCTGCAGTAGCCGCTTCCTCCCTCCATCCCCCTTGTATTTTAACATTTTTTTGTAGGCCAGGGTTTTTATTGTTTGTAGCATTGTTCTTTCAGGGCTCTGCCTCCCTCTATCTATTGGCAGGAAAGCTCTGAAGGGCTTGGCACCCAAATTTATGTTTTAGTCAGCTCAGCTTGAGCTGTCTGACAGTTTGTGTGTGTAGAAAGTGCCATGAAGCTTTGGAAGCTGGCTGGCTGTTATATCCTTAGCAGGATATAACCCATGTAGCTAAAGCTACTGTAGCAGGGATCATTTAAACATCTATTGTTATGGTTTGTTTAATTACACATCTGCACTATTTTCTTCCAGTGTATCTTGACTAGTTAAGCTGTGCTGAAGGCTTTCACAAGAGCAAATAAAATGCATCAATAATCAGTAGACTGTAAACTGTTTGTTTACCTCCACCAACATGGTATATAGTTTATTTTTTCACTTTCTAAATAAATAACAAGAAAAATGTAGATGCTCACTATGAGGAAAGTCATCACTACTATGCCTTCAGTAGCACTTCCCAGAGTTAATACGCATATAACATCAATATGAAAGAATTAGACTAAATTGCACACTGCAAAACTAGGCAACGTTACAGGTATTTCAAATATGTGCAACTGTAACATCAGTGGTTTATGTGTACCCCTGCACCTTGACAGAAGCTGAAAAACATTAAAGAAAAGAAGAAATGTTCATGACTCACATGTCCCACATATAGTTTAACAGTTATGCCTAAATGTTGTTGTGTCTTTCGGCTTATCCCGGTTAGGGGTCGCCACAGAGGAACTCCGGTCCGCTAATGTTTGGTAGTGGATTTTTACGTGCCGAGTTACCAGCCCTGACGCACAACCTTCAACGAAGGCACGCCCATTCACGCATGTCTCCACACACAGAAGACACTCTAGCTGAGAGTCAAACGCGACAACGTCTTGTTGTGAGGTGACAACGCTACCGCAGCATATGCCTAAATAATAACAAATAACCATTTGTCATAGGTTCATAAGTAAGTACTAGGCTAGCTGCCTTTTTGGGCCATTTTAAGCCTAGCCAGTTTCCTTTTATCGCTGAAATTGGTATTGGCCTTACCCATCTTGTGGTCGAGAATTTGAGGGGAGCCATGTGAGGAACAAAACACTTAGGAGCTGCCTCTGTCCATTAGTAGTACAGGGGGCAGTCCTGAGGTAAATTTTTTGTTTAACATCAATTAATTCAAGTTGCACGTGAATATGAGCAGGGTTGAACTTTGTCTTACTTGGATGGGGAGCCTGTTCTAGAACAGTGGTATCCTCTTTGAGATGTACATGTCCCTCCAAGTTATTCTTTTGATGTTTCAGAAGCGTTTTAAATCCTTACATCAAGTATTTTCAATACCATTTGGCTTGCTGTTGTGAGGTAAATCCATCAGTATTGGGTCTGAGGATGTTAATACAGTTTGATTACTTTTATATAAATGCAAATGTGCCTATGTAGCAAGTGATAATTCAGTAAAGGTGTTTAAAATAAAATATATATATATACTGGGTCAGAGGATGCATTGTATGCCAGACACAGGTCACCTTGTAGCAGTCTTTAAGACGAGTATAGTGACAGGGCTTTGAGTCAGTCCATGTAGGACATGTTGTTTAGGCCATTTTTTCCTTTTACCAAGGTATCTCTGTGGGCGTTCCAGTTGTTGTATCTGTCTGGAAAGATATATGCCAAAGGGGGAATTGTATTCAGTGACTGGTCTAATGAGGGCAAGTAAAGCGGGACAGTGACATCCCTAGATCTAGATGCAGTGTCTTTGTTTATAAGCTGTGCAATATAGAAGGACTGTCTTGCAACAATGGACATGTGTTGATTAAGAGTTAGGTCATTGTCTACATGCGTTCCCTAATTCCAAACAACTGGGTTAACACTTGGGGATGTATTATCAATGTGGCATTTCCCTGGGGTAGCTGACTTCCCAAAGGATATAATAGTACATTTTTTGGCATTTAGTTTCAGTCCATGATTTTGGCACCAGTTATTTATTTGGGACAAACCTTCCTGCAGGATGGTCAAGTCATTTGGGGATTCAGTGACTGCTCCTAACTTGCAGTCATCTGCAAAGCTAGTAAGCTAGAGCCCTTTGGTACTGGCTTTTACTTCAGAAAAGTAGATGTCAAATAGAAGAGGTCCCAGCACAGAACCCTATCATCATCGTGGCATCATATAATATATATATATATATATATATATATATATATATATATATGCATATGATAATCGTATCTTAAGTAAGTCCTGTAGAACTCTGATACACTTTCCTTAGTCTCTGCTTCCCACAGGTTAAGACATTTGTGGTGGTATATATTGAGGTTATTACCCTTCACTAGTCACCAGTGTGAGGATGATGCCCAGGGAATCATTCACCACCCTGGCAAGGCAATGCCATGCATCCACTTTGTACTGGGTACCATCATAGGAGTCACACAGCATGTGCTCCTGGTAGTCTTTATGCACAAAATAAAGAAAGGTCTTCTTCTGTCCTGCACCACATGGGAGCCCTTGCACAGTCAATACCCTTAGACAGTATAGCCACATCACAGGTTGAAATTTTAAGGAAGTTGGTAGCAGAATCACATTTATGCAAATTGCTCATATCACATGATGCATATTGCTAGGAAGCATAGCAGTGTGACAGTGCCTGATGCTAGTGATAATCAACATAAACAAATAGTGTACAACAAAAACCAGGCTTAAATAGTGGGAAGTATACTTGCTGTGTTCAGTTCAAGTCAGTCACAGAAGGTAACCAAATGTTCCACAAAGAGAAACGAAGCTGTAAACTATAAACTGCTTTACTTTGCGAACTCTTAATCCAATAAACAAGAGTCAAAATCACCATAGAGTGTTCATTCGAACCTACTCATCCACTGGGCAATAGCTTGTAGAAAAAACACGCAGCCAGCATGTAAAAATAAATCCAAGCGTCCAGTAGAAACCACGTTTATTAGAATAATTAAAACACAGGGCTAGCGCTTTCAACGAATCTTCATCAGGCCACTAACAAACAAACATACTAGCATCCCTTTTATAGCAAAATGCTAAAGTCAACTACTGATGTCACATCCTGTTTGGACATACTGAAGTCAACTCTGAGGTCACATCCTGTTATACATAAAATATTTAAAGTGACATCACTTTTGTAGTAAAACGGTACAAACAACTCTGATGCCACATCCTACTACATATAAAATATTATAAAATATTTTTAAAAAGTTTTAAATTATTTAAAATATTTAAAATATGTATGCAGACATTTTGTAGACATATTCTGAAATAACATTTTACCCTGCTTTAACTGCTGCTGCATTTAACATTCAAAATGTTTTAAAATATTTTGAATATCTATGTAACCATCTCATAGACAATCTGCAGCAAATAAAGTGTTTCAAAATTACATACTATTTTCCTATGCATCCAGGCCTCAATGACAGAGTCTCCATCAAACCTATACTCAAAGCTAGGAAATTTCATTGAAGCTTTTCACCCCTTTGCCACCCTGTATTAACTTCTGGCTGGTTTTACTTCCACTTTGACTCTTGTTTATTGGATTAAGAGTTCGCAAAGTAAAGCAGTTTATAGTTTACAGCTTCGTTTCTCTTTGTGGAACATTTGGTTACCTTCTGTGACTGACTTGAACTGAACACAGCAAGTATACTTCCCACTATTTAAGCCTGGTTTTTGTTGTACTTTACCAGTTTTGTTTATTATCAGGCGAACAGAGTGTAGTGAGCACTATTCTTTGTTTTTAATAAACAAATAGTGTGCCTTGGTGGTATTTGGGGTGAGAAAGAGAAACTATCTTACAAATCTTTACCCTGTACAACCCATATCCCTGTCCATACTTACACTATAGTGCTTCTATGGGCAGCAGTATTAATTAATGTACCTGTGTCTCTGAAGGGGTCTCTCTGACCTGCCCAGGCTTGCACAATGCACTTCACAGTCATCCCTCTATGTTCAAGGTCAGGTATGAACCTCATTATGGAGCATTAGCAGGCTGTGCATTGCATAAAATGTGCAGTTTGCAAACAGGTGCCTTCAATTTACTGCTTAGCATAACTGGTTCATTGTGAGCCCCAAAACTGTGCTATAAGGACAGTTGTCACCATTGCAGTGCTCATTGTACTATATGATTGCTAACCAATGTGAAACAAGATTAAGTGTGGGATTTCTATAAAATACTGAGGTGGTTGCAGCAGTTGTGGTAAGAGGACACACATTGATTATTTGGACTGTAGTGTACTGCAGGTGTGCACACATGCCCTGTTGGCAGTAGGGTTGGGTGGGATAAGATCATCAAGCTGTAAGGACTTAACTGGAAGCAACTCTAACTGTATGTAACATACTCAGGAATGCTTGTTGTGGGCCTTATGATTCTTTTGTGTTGTATGCCTGGTAAAGTAGGGACACTCATAGCACTGGACAATGGCCATGGTGTTTGTGAATGTGTGTTGTGTTTGAACTTTTTTATTATGGAGGGATGGAGCAACAAGCAGTGAAGTACATAGGTTCTCACACTGTATAGCACTGCCAAAGGGGGTAGACAGGGTACAGGTAAAGAGAGTAGTAGCCATCCATATGTATGATGGAGGCTAAACGTGTGATGGTTTGGGGGCATGGTACACTGACCACATGTAATGATGATCTGGTAACTACATGCATTGCAGCTGCAGATGTATCTGGTACATACTAGATGTATTTTCTGCAGTATGAGCTCAGGCTGTGGCTAAAAATGTTCAACAGACCAGTCCACTTACAAGGTGAACAAATAGTAAATAAATAAATAAAGTTGACAGCTAAACTGCTTTCTTCAGAGAGTAAGGCATCTCTGAATTTGTTAATAGTTTCTTTTTCCTGAGGTAATCAAATACCCTTTAAATTGTTCTTATGACTTTGCTAATTCTGTACCCAGAACAGGTGATACTGGATCAACAGTGAGGTTTGCTTGGTTATGTGCATAAAATTTACCATAGGATGTCAAAGCTAAGATCTTGAATGTTTCCTTAGATAGAGAGGTATTGCTTGGCCTCTCTTCTGCTGAGGTTCTTAAAAGATTTGATGAAAGGGTGATATTAATTCAGTGGGTCACTCAGATTTTGAAACCCACCTTGCCAAAGTTTAATAGGACCTTTCATTTTAATTGAGGATCCCTTTATAGGAAACAGAACACACAGGCTCGTTGAGGTTCAGACAAACAGAATTTCAAAAAGCAATGGCAGTGAACCTCAATAAAGAAGGGAGGAACCTCCCAGGACCAAGGACAGTCCAAAAAGACAGATTGACTATATGCCTCTTCTGGAACTCCTCCTTCCCACCCTGGCATCCTTCCCAAGGTCTAGGCCTTCAGTTTCCTCAGTAGCATGAGATAACTTCATACAAAAGGATTCTGAGAATTATTCAAAAAGGATAAATTTAGGAGTGAGGGTGTCTTCTTCCTTTCAGGGGATACCTCCTCATCCATCAAACCAAACTTGTCTCTTTCCTCCAGTCTTGAAACAAATGCTGTCTTTAATAGTCATAAAACAGGTTAACTACCAGGGAAAATATTTTATTCAAGAATTTTTTCTGGTGCCAAATAAAGAAGACGCTTGGAGACCAGTCTTGGACCTTACTTTTTTTCACATTAAAGTCCCAACATTTAAGGTATTTTCCCTTTAGTCTCTGCAGTCTCTGTTACCCTTCATCTCACCTTTCATTTTTTGTAACTCTAGATTTAAAAGATACTTATCATCACTTCCCATTTCTCCAAGACTTCAGACTTTTTTTTTTAAGATTCTTTGTGCCTGACTTACAGTTTCATTCTAAAGGTTGTTTACAAAGTATCTAGGTCCAGTAATAGCTCATTGCAGGTTGCAAGGCATCCACATTCTTCATTATTTAGATACCTGCCTTATATTTGCAAACTCTTTTTTAAATTGCCAAGAATCTCTTGTCTGGGTGAAGGACGTCCTTCTTAGTCTCAGATTCCAGGTGAATATACATATTTTATATATATATATATATATATATATATATATATATATATATATATATGTGTGTATATATATATTTTTTTCTTCTCACAGGATGGTGTTTCTGGGATGCCTCCTTTATGCATCCTTCATGTGGGCTTTCCGTCCTCAGGACAAAGTAGAGCTTTACAAAGTGAAGTTTCTGATTTTCTCCAACCAGTCTTTGACTTCAGCCAGGGAATATCTCGGGATTCTGAGTTTCATGCCCTATTCAATTCACAAAATTCCTGTGGCCAGAATTTGCATTAGAAAAATTCAGTGGTTCCTCAAATCTTTTTGGATCCAACACCAGCACCCAGTATCTTTTTAGATATTAGTGTTGAGGTTTATCAAAAGGGAGTTACTTTGGTGGCTGGACCAATTATCTCTTAACCCAAGTGTCTTCTTCTCCCTCCCAGCTCCTATTAAGGCAATAACTACAGATGTCTCAGGCTTTGCTTATGGTAAGTCAGCCTTTTCTTATTCTTTGCAAGGATAGGATATCTTTGGTAACAAATCCCTCATTTATGTCTAACATGGTTTCAGAGTTTACCTTGAGTCAAGCTATTAATTTCCTAAAAATAAAGTTGAAAGGATTTTACCTACTTTTAATGCAACTCAAAATACTCTATTGACAGGAGTAAAACCTTCAGAGGTTTTGATCAACTGTTTATTTTCTATAAAAGTATAAGGAAAAAGGAGCTATTATTATCAAAACAGACAACTTCCAAATGTGTGTGATTGTGCTAATATTTTCTTTTACTCTCACCGTAGTAAGTCACTTCCAGGCATGGTCAGGGTCCATTCTGCCAGAAGCTTTCTTAAGGCAGCAACGTATTCCTGTCTGCATACTTTGGCAAAATATTACAAATTAGATTATTTTTCCAGGTCTAGATTAGGTTTTGCTAAAACTATTCTTCAGGGACTACTGGACTCTGACCTTTTTTCCTCCTCACTTTCTTTCTAGGTTCTGGTAATCTGCACATATAACTTAGGTTAGCACAACACTGATCTAATGATGAACATAGTACAGTTGAGTTGGTTAGCTTATCATAACAGTAGTTCTTCGAATAGATCCCTGTTGCAGTATAGACATCATCCTTCCATTCACCTTTTTATTTTATGTTTTCTGCCAAGGAGTGGATAGTTATATTTATTTATTTTTCCCTAGCATATGCCTAAAAGACGGGGCTCTAGTCTCCCTTATTCTGAAGCAAGGAAGCTCTGGTGGCTTGGAACCCCTGCCACTGATTTTATGTGGTTCTCCTCAAGTTGTTCAGCAGATTGAAAACGTGGACTGTACTGCATAGCTTTGGATGCTGTCTGGTTTTCACATTCTTAACAGGATAGACATCATATAGCTTAGGCTACTGCAACAGTGTTCTATTTGAACATCTATTTTTAAGATAAGTTAACTTACACTACTATACTTTTCTCATGCAAAAGGATCATAATTATACTTGGAAAGTCCAGAGTGTGCCAGCTCTGTGGCTTAGAAAGAAGGAGCCCCGCCTTCTAGCCAGGCAACCAGGGTTTGCATAGCAGTCCCTGCACTGGTGGAGATGACAGCGGGTTGGAGAGGAATGAATGGTCTCTGCCCACTCACCAGTCTCAGGGAGGAGGGATGAGGTTTGTTTGCTGATGAGCAATGTAGCTGCCATGTTGCTAGTGTATGCCAGAGAGCATGGCAGAATGCATGCCAAGTCAGAATGGGAACAGAAGCAGACTGGAGTTGACATGCTACTGTAGAAGAGGAATATGGCATCATAGTGTCCGACTGCATGCTCCAGTAGGGCCTGAAGATACCCAGATGCCCAGAGTGAGCATGAAATTAGCATGAGGAGGAAGGGCTCAAAACTGACCAGTCTGCAGCATGATGGTCTCTTCCCAGTTAAACCCAACCCTCACCCCAGTGGCAACAAGGGAATGAATGGACCAGTTGGGGAAGGTAGCAGAAAAGCATTTAAAAAAATTAAGACCACATTAAGGATTTACTCAGTTAAAGTTTTGTTGTGTCATCGAGATCACAAACGAAGTTGGGTTTACATGGTGCAACATGTTAATGAGATATGACTAGTTCAGTTTATTCAGCACCATATAATGGTATTGTTTGGATCAACGTAGAGGCAAATCTTGAGAGTTTAGTGTAAGCAGACTTTAGTTTGGTGCATGAATGGTATGTTAGTTTAGTAAACAGGTCGACCTAAAAGAACAATTTGGAAAGCTCTAATGATGTTGCCAGTTTAATTCTGGGGATGGAGTCAGGAAGGGTTTGATTTTGTACACATCCCTGAAGCATCAGGAATAGTGATGGAGACATAATACAGCATTCTAGACGTCTATCTTTCAAAAATTTTAATAGTGGCTAGCACATTGTTCACCAAGAGACAAAGTCACAAGATCACATGCAAAAATAATCAGCAAACAACTCAGATAAATAAGGAAACAGCAGAGGGGTCAAATCAAAGAGTGCAAAGTCATCCCGAGTGAAATGATCAGCCCCCAGCATGAACCACTGGTAGTCATAATTAGCTGTAAGCACTGGCTAGAGAAGGCTCTAAGATCATCAGAATCTTCTGAAGATCTAGAAGATCACTGGAGTGAAAGCACATGTATTCGAAGGAAAGACTCGTGGCTATAGCATCTCAGGAAGAAGAGGAAATATGTGGAGATAAAGAAGAATGTCAGTGTCTCAAAACCACATATACAGGGACAACAGAACAGATATATGGTTGAGACAGGTGTGGAAACAGTGCATAAGGAAAGCTGGCACTGTAATGCAGAAGTCTAGAAAGTTATCAGAAGAAAGGAATTCAGGAAGAAGTGGAATATGCAGAAGATGAACTAGGCTAAGAAGGAATACTGTTTGGCTAATAAAGAGGCTAATAGAGCGGTTGCCATAGCAAAGAACAAGGTATCAAAGAAACTTTACCAGCTTCTGGAAAGTGATTCAACAGATGACACAAAGTCTCTCTTAGATTGCAAGGCAATGCCATAAAGGTAAAGACGATAGCAGACACTATTCATGAAGAACACAGAGCAGCAATCTACTCAGCAGTCCAGGAATCATCAAGGGCAGATGAAAGGAGTACTTCAGCAAGCTTATGAATGAAGGAAACCACATAGAATCTGTACAACTGTATGCATAATCTACAATGAAAATGGAAGAACCCATCCTAGGAGAAGTACAAAATGTACTAAGGAAAAGGAAGTCAAGGAAAACAGCAGGCTCAGATGAAGGCTGAGCAGATGTGATCAAGATGTTGGAGCAATAGGGAAGAAATGCCTCCTGAAAGTACTCTTCACAGTATGGAGAGAAAGGTATATCCCTTATGACCGAAGAATATGCATTCTAGTGCCAGACTACAGTAACAAAGGAGATAATCATGACTGCATGCTTTAGAGATGTATGAAATCCCTTTCACACTAGATGGAAGTGCTGGAGAGGATGATTTGATAAATGATTACACAGTGTAGTAGAAAATAAGGTGGGAGACGAGCAATTTGGACTTAGATCAGGTTGCAGTGCAACTGATCTGATGTTTTATGAGACAGATAGTAGAGAAGAAACTGGAGATGAATAAAAAGTCTAAAGGCATTCCTAGGCTTAGAAAAAGCATAAGACAAGATCCCAAGAAAGCTGATTTGCGATATCCCTTTATGGTTTAAAGTCCTGGAAACATTGGAAAAGTTAGCATAGGCTATGTACAAGGACTTTAATGGAAGTACAAATGTTTTTCAGACTTGGAAGGTTTCCGTGTATTGAATGGGTATGCCTCGTGAGTTCACCTTTGAACTCACTCCTGCTCATACTGGTGATAGACTGCATCATCAAGCAGGTTACTGGAGACAGACCAACAATCGTTTTGTATGCAGACTCCTGTTCATACTGCTGATGGACTTCATCATCAAGCAGGTCAGTGGGGATAGACCAACAAAGCTTTTGTATGCACATAATGTGGTACTACAAGCAGACTCTGAGCAGGAACTTCAGTAAATGTTAAGGAACTAGAATGCAACACTGAAAGACATGAGATGAAACTGAGTGTAGTTAAGATATTGGTCATGACAACACATGGGGAAATCAGGCAAAGTTAAAAAGTGAGGTAGAAGGAAAATAGCAGAACGGGTTAACAGTTTCAGGTATCAGGAAGGTGTATTTGAGGAGAAGGGATATTTAAATGTGGCAGTTAGGCTGCATCCAGCTGATACAAAGTGTTGGGGGTAGTGGGTGGCAAACGAATGCCAAATAAGCTGAAAGGAAAGGTAAGGTATACAAAATGGTGGTGTGACCAGTGATTCTGTATAGCATAGAAACATGGGCAGTGAAGACAGAGCAGCTCAGGAAGCTTGTAGTAATGTAGACAAAGTACCTGAGATGGGTAATAATAATAGTATTCACATGCTGGAGACAGATGAAGAATAAGGACATCAGAGCTGAAGCCAGAGAAATCTCATTTACAAACAAGGTCAATGAGAACAGATTATGATAGTTTGATAACATATGCAGGGAAGTGGAAGATGATTTAATAAAGTAGATTTGTGAGATACAGAAAGAAGATGAGGTGGCAAGGACTTCCAGCCAAGTGCTCATGTATTGTGTGAGGGAAAAATAGCAAGAGACTGGCATGATGAGCAGCTCTTTGAATCATTTCGCACTGAAAAAAGTAGGGGACTGCCTCTGAATCAAGAGAGATGGCAAGAGTTATTATAACACCCTAACCTAGTGAAATAATGTGAAAAAGGGGAGTGATGATGATGATGACCTTAACTCATCAGTGGTTTTGATGACTCAAGATGTCTGTCTCATCACTTGGTGATTTGTTTATTCATTCTGGTGGATGTTATATGAAGAACATCTTCCTGCATGCCTCTTGAGATATTTCTTTGGACATCTTTCCAGGTACTGTAATAGACACTTCAGTGCAAACTGACAGACTCTCTGTGTCCCTCACAGTCACTCTAAGACATATTCATTTTGAACAGTTGTCTCTTGTTACTTCTCAACACTTCCCACCTGAAGTTTTCATGCTATGTACTTTGCATGCTCATGCTTCCTCAGAGCAGCTGCTTCAGGTAGTTTCTCACAGAAACTTTAATCTGTCCTTCAAGATGGAGTTTAATGAAGTCTCTTGTAGAGACTCTCTGTCTTGACTGATTCTATTCCAGTATCTTAAATAATCAGTTAAGACATCGATAGATCAACACTTTGCAGTGGATTAATCCTATATTCCAGTAATGCTGTCAGAATCTATATAATAGGCTTTGTTGTGACTCTGTAGCTTCTTCATTAAGGGTTTTAATGCACTCCCTCTAAAATTAACCCTTATACTGTGCACAAGTTGCAAGTGGGTGTTAAATGCTTAAATTCCAGTTGCTGTGAAGAAGCTGTGAATGCAGCATTTAGCAAACTGTAGACCATTATCTGATGCAACTTTATTTGGAATTCCATGTCTCAAGAGTATAGCTTTCATTGCAGTCACAGTTTTATTCATAGCATCAATTAACTCACAACTTTTGGAAATTTTGAATAGGCAACACTAATCAAATGTGCAATCTCATGAAACAGTCCCAAATCTGTCACACTTTTATTCCCTTGTCTACCCAGAACCAAATAAATAATATAAGTTTTGTTGGGGATTACTGTCGTGCTAGGCATTGCACACATCACTGTTCTGAACTTCTGGATGTGGTCTGTTTCTACAGACATTTCTGGCCAACATAACATCACAAGATCTTTCTTTATTCTTGACTATACCCTAAAAGCTATTACTGTTTTTGTGCCAGCATTTCTTTCTTCAGATGATTTGGTGTCAATTTAGTTATTTTAATTTTAAACAGTAAACTCTATAAGCACCTAACTTTATCAATGTAAACTAATTTTGCATTAATTTCTCCATTGTAGTTTTGTGTTATATACAACTATTTACAGCAACTTCTTAAACATTTATATTTTTTATCTTTTTCAGAACATTTCTGAAATCTTTAAGTTCTGTTTCTTTCATGGGCTGTTACAATATAACCCAGTTAACTTCTAGTTCATCTCTAGGCATGTCTTCTTTGCTGCTTTTTTTAGTACAAATGAGTCAGTATATCTGCAATATTATTTTTTTCTGGTTATAACTCTTTCTAAAGTCACATCTGTGTAGATACAACAAAATTCTCTGCAACTTAACAGTGTGTTATATAAAAACTTCTTAAATATACTCTGTAGTAACTATTGATCACTTTCTAATGCACTTAATTCTTACTTATATTTATGGCTTGTGTCATTTCTATACACTGTCTCCAGTAATTCTTTTTGTCTTAACATATGATTGACAGTCAGCAAATATTCTATAACCATAGGCACTATTGGGATTAGATATGGGATTGTGAGTCTGGATGTCTGAGCATGTATGTGTGTATAGAGGGGTGCCTTTGCTAACCAATGCATGGTCATGGTCTGCTAGGGAGAACACTAGGATTGTCTGGTCTGACAGCTCAGTGTAAGATTCAGAGTCATAGTAATGAGCAGCTTATGAAGTGTTTCTTATTGTGGTGGAATTTCTTTCCATCATGCTAATTAATCAATCCATGCTGGACAGTTAGTATATGCAAGGAGTAGTTCTGTCTGTGTCACTGTGTTAGTCTTTTCTGTTTTGAGGTTACACTGCCTCAGTCTATTCAGAACTGGATCCTTCTTGGCATGTTCTCTTTTGGCTACAAACCTCACCACAATATCATCAATATGTTTGCAACACCTTCAGGCCTTTCAGTCATCTACATGGCAGGTCTGTAAAACACTTTTGGTGTTGATAAAATACCAACATGAAGTCTTAGCAGGCTCTTCTGAGATGGCTGCACACTAATCAACAGCTTAATTTCAACTGTCCCAGTGTAAAAAAGAAACTGACAAATAAGAGATTAATTCTGCCAGCTTGAGTAAAATTCAATTACTGGCTAGTAAGTACACTGTGCGGATGCCAGCAAAAAAGAAATTTAGAAAACCTAAAAGAAAATCAACTAGAAAAAGTGAAGTGAAACAAAAAAATGGCTGGAAGAAAGTCCTGAGGCTGTTCAGCAAGAAGCAGTTCAAGCCTGAGCTTTGCTAAAAGAGATGGCACCAGTAATTTAGAGGTACAAATAATTCAGATGCACTGAGAGGTGGTTAAAATAAATAAAACATTGAAGGAATTTATCAACTCAAATAAAAGGCTGGAAAAAATAGTAAAAGTTATAACCAGCCATTCTGATGAACTGATAAAAAATGCAAAAATCAGAGGTTGAAATGAAGAAAAGGCTGGCTGAGTATGAGACTTCTCAAGTAAAGCTATTTAAAAAATGGTAGAGTTAGAAGAAGGAGCACACTGGGAAAACCTGAGATTTTCTGCTGTACTGTAAAGTGGGAAGGAATAGACTGATTTAATTTCATGAAAGCACAAATAAGCAACTGGACAGCTATTCCACAGTGGGATTTGTTAAATGAAAGGACACATAGCATATGCTGCAAAACTGGCAACGAGAAAGCACCCAAGACCTCTATTAGTAAAGATGTACTATACCAGCAGAAAGAGTTGATCCTGACAAAACTGCAGAAGAAGGGAAAAGTATTACATACTGGAGACAACAGAGTGTTTGGGAGCAATGATTATTTACTGTACACCAGGCAGAACAGAAACAAATTTATCCGTGCAATCAGGGAATGTAAGAGAGTCAAGTGTGAGGTTCAAGCTGCTGTATCTAGTTCTCTTCAGAATATTTTTCATGGATTAACAAATACATTTTTGATGCAGAACAGGCTCAGGAGAAATTACAAAAGTTTATCCCACAAAAAGTAAGCTATCAAACAGAAGGGGAATCTGCTTGTCACTCTTCTAACAATAAAGCTCATAGAGAAACTTCGTCAATGAAACATTTTCCAGTTTTTCTAAACAAAAATGCTTGAGAGACAGAAAAAATCACAGGAGTTGAGTAGTTCCTTAGACTTGAACCAGAGTCTGGTATTGGGAGATGGAGAGAAACAGGAAGAAGACCAACAAGACTGAAATTAGTGAACAAATGTGAGATTAAAAAGCATCAATCACATTAGTAAAATATGGCTTTTCGAGAAAAAGTGGATGCAAAAGATTGGACTTTTGTTGACTTTATTAAACTTGTGGGTGGGCTATACAGCATATATCCCAATTTATGGCATTAATGTTTAGAAGGACACTAAAATAAAAAAGTAACAGTAAGTAAAATAGGTTTTGTTCTTAATAGTATTTGTACAAAACATTTCATGGTATAAACTGTATGTTATGTAGTAAAGCAGTTTTGTGTAGTATGTTGTCAGGGTTATTTTATGTGTTGGGGTGGGTGGAATCTTTGCAGTGATCATTGTATGTGATAAAGATATTAAAGCAAACGTCAATTTTTAGTTATATGAAATATAGGCTTTATAATGTAATAAGAGAAGAATGGCTGAACAAAAGCAAGTTTAAGTTAATATTCTGTTATCTTGAGTAACAGTCCCAAAAGTAAGTCCCAACAGGTTAGGTGAGTAGATAAATACAAAAATATCCCTCCAAACCAAGTAGAAGGCAGCTGTAACAAGTGATAGTAGCCAGACAACTCCAATCTGAATGTAAAAAACTTTTAATAACGTAGCGTAAGTGCTTTCATAACATCAGTTACTTCCTCAGACGCATAAAAACAGTGCATAAACATCACAGATATATATATATATATATATATATATATATATATATATATATATACACCAAAGACATAAAAGGAAACCAATCATGTTCCACATATTTCCCTCCATTTTTTTTAAAAACCTATAGACCAATTAAGATTTAAAAGGACAACAACATAAACAACAAATGTGCATGTAAAAAACTCCATACATTAAAATACATTGGTAGATTATTCTATCATACTATGGAAAGAGCATGTATTAATTTATATGTATATATATATAGCCCATACAATTCATCTTAATCAGACATAATAATTCATCTTTTAATTCTCCTTCCCTTTAACACAGGTTTCAAGGGGACCATATTATTCAGTCCAGAGCCCCTATGAGCTCCCATGCGTAGGATCCATTTTAACTCTTGTGTTTCTGTTTTATTAATTATATCCCCTATTCTAGGACTCTCCTGTATAACTTGCAAGACCTGAAATTTGAATTGGTGACTCCCTTCTTCAGTCAATACATGTTTAGCTATAGCACTATACTCACGTTTCATCCTTGTACAATAATCATTGTCCCTAATTCTTTCCCTTAGCCTGCGATTTGTTTTACCTATGTAAAAGTTGAAACAAGTGGTGCAGTGGGCAATATATACATTTTTTTGTATTGCAATCAGCTTTACACCTTAGGTGCCACAAATATCCAGTATCAGGGTGTCTAAAATATCTAGATTCATCTATAAATGAACAGTAACTGCACTTCCCACATGCCAGGGTTCCAAAAAATCATTTCCCTTTGGTAACGACACCCTCGGGTAGCATAACTGCTGCTTCAAGTTTAAACCATTCCTAAACGTTTTGTTTCTTTGCTGATTATAGTATAATAATTATAATATAAAACTTGTTAATTGCAGATTATAGTGCAATAAAACTTGTTAATTACAGATGTTGGTAACAGTTTACTGTTATATATATTGTCGTATTACGTGTCAGTTCACTTTGTCTTCGGTTGTACATTCGGACGGAATGCATATTCATGAATGGGTGGGTTTTGGGTGGGGCTTGCTACTGCGCATCTGGTGAGGCCCTCAACTACAGTATCGCCCAGAGTTGTATTCATAAAGTAGCAGAAAGTATTCTATGAACCAAGTCAACACTAGTACGGAGAAAGGAAACTTTGCTGATGGGCATGACTGCAAGTAGGGGTACAGACAATAGACAAGAGGGGACTGGAATTTACTGGAGAAAACTGGCAAAGGAACCAGTGTATATGGAGCAAATACCTAGAGGGGGGAAGGTAATACAATGGAATGAAGCCAAGAAGACCGTTGCACTGCAGGCTAGAAACTAACTTCTCTATTAAGGAGCGATATCAGACTATAGGCAAAGAGAAGGGGATATGGGAATCCTAAATGAAAGACATTATTGTGTAGTTTTTAGTTGAATGTAGAACAAAAGTGGTTGTTAAAAATGAATAATTAGAAAGGCTTATAAGATATTGCACAATAACTATAAGAATTAATCAGATGAGGTTAGAAAAGATTGGAAAGACAAACTGAATAAGTAATTTGCAAAGGAACAGGGGGAGGACATATGTATGGCTCCCAAGTATACAACAGAGTGCAGAATGTTTAGGATTTGTGCTTAGAAGTGTAAACACCCTGCATAAATAAGCTACACTTGCCACTACTTATCTCCTCCCCACATTTCTTTATGGTGCTGCCATCCTTACTAACCTTCAGGCATCACAAAAATTAAAACGTAAACAATGCTACAATAAAGTTGCTAAATTTGCAGCAAATACCCTTTCAGAACCCACCACTGCATAACACTAAAAAGCCTAAATTGGCTAGAACTACCCCACCAGCTAACATATACACAGCTTTTTATCACCTATAAAATTATCCAAAATCCATATGCCTGTTCAGCACTAAGTAACATTCTACACTACTGTGTTCCCACTTGGTTATTATGATCCAGTAAGCAAAAACTTTTGTGTGTCCACAAACCTGTCAAATCTGCTGGGCATTGTCTGTACTTGTACCATATTGCTAAAGCTTAGAACTCCCTAGCTATATCCATTAGGTCAACACCTTCCCTCCCATCGTTCAAAACCATTCTGAAAGGCTTTCTAGTCAAAAGCTGTCTGTGTTCTTGCTCGACACCAGTATAAACTATATCCCTAAATGTGAATAAATGCCTATTCATACCTTACACTTCCTTCCTTCTATAAATTGTTCTCCTCCCCGGCTTTCTCTCTAAATATAACATAAGCTTGCAGTTCTCTCACTTTGTATTGCAATTCCTGTTTGTATTATATTAACTTACATTTAATTTCTCTGTAAACTGGCTGAAATTTTTCTAACTATTAAATTATTATTATATAACTTCTATCTATTCTTAACCAATATTTTCATATTATGTCTAATTTGGTATAATTATTTAAACGTTACTTGTTTTTTGTATTATTTTTAATGACTGTAAAATTATTGTTCTTAAAATGTTTTGTAATACTTTGGATCTTTTCTCCCTAGGCCTCCGCTGAAAATTGGCTCCTACCCAGTCAGACTTTCCTGGTAATCAAATGTCAATAAATAAAATAAATAAATAAATCTTCAAACTCGTGGAGAAAATAATCAATGTCTATATGCATATTATCAATTCTTTTCACTGTACCAAATCTCTGACAAGTCATATGACCTAGTATAGATGGAACTTCTTTTCCAACTACGTGGAACCAAATATTTTATTTTTTTATTACTGTATTCATGAGAAATCAAATTCTAAACCACTAATGACATTCAGGCAACTTGTAGATGGAATACTCTGCTTACTTTGGAATTTATCTCTTTAGATCTTTGAATAGACATTATTTTCTTAAATAACTCCATAATTTTGATTATTAACTTTGAGCTTTTGTACCCAGATACCTGTCTGATCCTTTTGGTTCAAGTTCTGTGTCACATTCTTGCACACTGTAAAAAATGTACACCCCCTTAGCACTTGTGTCCACATGTAAATAATTGTTGTTACTATGCTCTACCACATATATTTTTTTCAGCTGCACATTTTACACACTTTATCTTCTTGGCAAATTATTTTTTTTTCTGTTATGCCTTTTAAACAACTGAATTTAGTGTGAGGCATTTCAGTTATCTTGCTTATAACCACACCACGTGCAGAACTTGTCAACAGCACGTTCAGACTTTTCATGTCTCTTGTGACTCTTACAGCTAAGGGTAATTAAATTTTATCCCTTTTACATGGCTGTGCTTGCAAGCGCTACAAAATCCTGAATGCTCAAAATCCGGAAACCCAAAATCTTGAGATCAAAATTTTGAAAGTTCAAAATACTTTTCTTTTTCTTTCGGCTGTTCCCATTAGGGGTCGCCACAGCGGATCATCTGTTTCCATTTCTTCCTGTCCTCTGCATCTTGATCTGTCACACCAATCACTTGCATGTCCTCTCTCACCACATCCATAAACCTTATCTTGGGCCTTCCTCTTTTCCTCTTACCTGGCTCTTCATCCTTAGCATCCTTTTCCCAATATACCCAGCATCCCTCCACAGCACATATCCAAACCAATACAATTTCGCCTCTCTGGCTTTGTCTCTAAACCATCCAACCTGGGCTGACCCTCTAATATACTTATTCCTAATCCTGTCTACCCTTGTCACACCCAGTGCAAATCTTAACATCTTTAACTCTGCCACATCCAGCTCTGACTCCTGCCTTTTTGTCAATGCCACTGTCTCCAACCCATATAACATAGCTGGTTTCACTACCTTCCCTTTCACTCTTACTGGTACTTGTCTGTCACAAATCACTACTGACACTGAAAACTCAAAATACTGAATCTCATAATGCTGAAAACACACAGGATACCAGCACTTACTATATTCCAGCACAAGTACATACAGAAACATATTACCCTTCAACACTAAGTGCAATCTCAGAGTTGATATACTTAAGTAGCAGGGGGTATGAGGGGTGCAGCCCCCCAAATGGGGGGTGCAGGGGGTTTACCCTCTGCTTATACTTGGAGAAGAGTAACATGGCTTGTCTTTTATTTGTTTCTGTATGTACTTGTGCTGGAATATAGTAAGTGTTAGTATCCTGTGTGTTTTCAATACTATGAGATTCAGTATTTTGAGTTTTCAGCATTTTGAACTTTCAAGATTTTAGTCTCAGGATTTTGGGCTTTCAGGATTTTGTAGCACTCCCCCATGCTCACATACAAATTTACAAACTTCTAATTCTTCATTAAACTATTATGTTAGGTAGTTCAGTCTCACCTTCATTTTTACATATGGGTTCGGAGCCGATCCTTGGCTCCGACTCGGCCAATTTTCAAGCTCAAAGACTTCTGGTTGGCTCGTGGCTAAGCAGGTATCCCATGGTGCACCAGTGCAATCCCCAGATCTCGTTTGCCACGTCGACGAGTTCAGATGTGCTTCTCTTGGCTCTGGCTAAGTCTTTTGCAATTTTTTCATTAATAAGTGGTTTTTGCATATTTACTGTTATTTAGTGGAAATATATATAGGTCTTTATCTTAGTTGTCCTGTGGTCTTGTTTGACCTTAGTAGTAGTATCCTGTGTATCAGTAGTTAGGCATAGTTGTGCTTTTTTGCCTAGATCATTAGTTTTGGCGGTTTCATTGTTCTTAATCAACAGGGGCTCCTGTTGATTAATTTACTGTTAAAGTAATCGGTTGATTGTTAACTGGTGGTCTTTGGCGGGTATCCGCTAAAGTCTTATTAAAGATTGCAGTTGCAAATTTTTTTTCCTGTTTTATTGAAAGTGTGTGTGTGTGTGTGTGTGTGTGTGTGTGTGTGTGTGTGTGTGTGTGTGTGTGTGTGTGTGTGTGTGTGTGTGTGTGTGTGTGTGTGTGTGTGTGTGGTGTTGTATACTTGGTCTGTTTGACTTAGAAGACCCAGTTCTTTCACAGGGCTAGGCCCGTTTAACTTGGAGGACTTGGTCCTCGTGTTACTCCTTCATTTGTAATTTTCTTTGAAAATTTTCCTGTGTGACTGGATCTCTGTCTGTTGGTCTGTTTTTTAGTTGAAAGACCTAGTTTCTCTTACACCGGGCTAGGCCCGTTTAACTTAAAGGACCTAGTTCTCGTGTAATTCTTCTGTAGGGCTAGGCCTGTTTTAGTTAGAGGACCTAGTCCTCAGTTATTCTCTTTCTCTTTTCTCCTCTGGTTTTGCTTGTGTGTCTACAATGTCTAAGGATAGCAAGGAGCATAAACCCTCTGGGTTAGAAAATGCATGAAATGCTCCCAGAAAATGTCTTTGACGGATGGCCACAGTAGCTGTGTCTACTGCTTGGGAGCCATCCATTTGCAGGAATCTTGTTTGTTCTGTCATGCTTTCTCTCCTAGAGTGTTGCAGGAGAGAAAGAACAAGCTGATACTCAGGGGTCTTCTGAAGCCAACCTCCGAGGAAGCCTTATCTGGTTCATCGCTTCTTCTTCTAAGTCTTCAAAGTCCAGATCTGACTCCAAATCAAAAGGTTCAAAAAAGCCTTCTCTGGCACCGGCTGGTGTTTCAGAGCCGCCTTCCAAATTAACAAAATCTGTCTCCTCGACTCCTCAGTCTTCGCAGCCGAAGGAGAGCACCATGGTTTCAGAGTCGGTCACAGGTGCTTCGGTGCCGACTGCTGAACCTTTGGAAATAGTTGACTCTTCTGCTTGGAGCCGGTCTGTAGAATCCCTACCGGTCTCCTTGCTGATCAAATCTCCAGTGCCTGCTAGGTTGAGATCCCCAACTTTATCTTCCAGATCTTCCAGGAGTCTTTTGAAAGAAGATGTAGAGAGGGTAATACTGAGACTCCTGAAGTCATCTGCTCTGCCTAAATTTTTGTTGGCTCCGACCCAGTCGGCTCTGGAGCCACTCGAACCAGTTTTGCCCTCACTTGTGATTCCTCCTCCGAGCCATGTTGGCTTTTTGAAGCCGGAGTGCTTGTTACCAACAGAGGAAGCCTCGGTTATGGCTCTCCTTGCTGTTGCATTGGAGCCGAGTTTGGCTCCGACACGCTCGGCTCCGTCCGTCATATCCATGGACCGAAGCTCTTCTGTTGGCACCAATGGGGAGGGTTTGAATTGATCTTTGTCAGTTCCAAGCCTTCCTCTCAGTGCTTCCGCCAGGGTGAGCTCAGACCCTGCATCTATCTCGGAGCCGATGGCTCAGGCTCCGGCTCCGGCACCATCCTTTGTCTCTTCGGAGCGGGGAGGGTCTTTGGAGCCGGAGAGGTCGGCTTTTGAGGTAATGAGGAGTGTGCTGTCTCAGTCTACAGCCCCTGCCAGTGGTACAAGCACTCTTCACCCTAGGGCTCTCCTTCAGTCTCAGTACCTACTCTCTCCGGAGACAGCAGAGACCCGCAGCCTCAGGAGCCACCGGCTGGTGGCCCCCAATCTTCCGGGGCCCCCCAGAAGGTCAAGGAGCCTCCTCAGAAGAGGGTATGCAAGAGGAAGCATATTGACTCCCAGGATGAGTCTCTGACATCGGACACTGACCTTGAGGAGTTGGAGGGGTCCCCCAAGTCGTCCTCTGATGATGTCTCCTTTGTGGACATCCTGGAGATCCTTAAACAGAGGTGCGACTGGCCCACTGTCAACCCTTCTGATGAGGAGTCGGTGTACCTGAAGGCTTGCAGATCTCAACCCTCTGCCTCTTGGGTGTCTCCACCTTTTGATGAACTAATGGATCTGGTTAGTTGGAAGGTGTGGGATACTCCTGATGCCATGGAGCCATTTCCTAGAAGACCACATAAGTTCCTGTCTGCCCCTCCTGGAAAAGAATTCTTGTCTAAGGGTGTTCCCGTAGATGCCACGGTGGTGGCGGTGGCCACGAAGGAGTTGGTGGAGATTTCTTCCTCTGTTCATCCGTCAACAAGGAGTCTCGACAGAGGGACAGATTTGGGAAGCGTGTATTTAATTCAGTGGCTTTCACTCTTCAATCTCTGAACTATCTTACCCATTTCACGAGATTGCAGAGGGATCTCCTCAAGAAGTTAGGAGATTCCATACAGGGTGCTTGTCCTGAGGGTGTACCTGATAGGATCTCTGCTCAGTTGTCCACCCTAAATTCGGTAGTTAACTCCTCCATGCAGCTGATGGACCGAGCAGAGCAGCAGGTTCAGGAGTTGCCCTTAGGAGCCACTCCTGGATGCGCTTGTGTAATTTTGTGGAGCCTTTTAAGTCCACCTTCACCAACGCCTCGTTTGATGGTTCCTCCTTGTTTGATCCCAAAGTGAAAGAAACACTCACTGAGTGAGGAAGGAAAGACCGTCCCCTCTCGACCATACTCCAAAGGTCAAAGGGGAGGTAAAATGTGGTTCAAAAAGTCCCAGAGGGCCTTTCCGGACACACAGAGTGAATCCTCCTTCAGAGGCATTGGAGGAGGAAATGGTAGACATCGCCCTAGAGGCAGGGGTGGTCCACAATACCAGCAAGGCCATGATTCCTTTCGAGGGCAGCCTTATCAGCGCTCCTGATGTGGGGCCCAACTGCGTTTCTCTGGGGCCAGTCAGGGGTCGCATCTCTTTGTATTCAGAAGCCTGGCTAAATATAACCCAAGACAAGTGGGTACAAAGAGTTGTTACCAGAGGCTATACCATACCCTTTTCCCTTCCACCGTTTGTTCCCAGAAAGATCCCATAAGATGTTCCACCCAATCACAGGGATCAGGTAACTGTGGAGATCAACAAGTTGCTCTCAAAAAGAGTCATCCAAACCCGTCCCAGCAGACCAGACAGGATCTGGAACTTACTCCAGGTTCTTTTTAGTCCCAAAATGAACCAGAGACTGGAGGCCAATTTTGGACCTCAGAAGATTAAATGAATCCGTGAAGATGGACAAGTTTTGGATGGTCACACTGCAGTCGATACTCCCGTTGTTAGGGAAAGACTATTGGATGTGCTCTCTGGATCTCCAAGATGCCTACTACCATATAAAAATGGACAAGGTGTCAAGGAGATATCTGTGCTTCCGGCTGGGAACCAGCCATTATCAGTTTCGTGCTCTGCCCTTTGGTCTCACCACAGCCCCCAGGGTGTTCACCAAATGCATGGCAGTAGTGACAACTCACCTGAGATGTCAGGGATTCCAGGTGTTTCTGTATTTGGACAACTGGCTCCTGACCACCCGACCAGGCATCTACTCCTCCAAAACAGGGATGCCACCATTCAGCTTTGTGCTCAACTAGGGATCTCCATAAACTGGGAAAAATCTGCATTACTGCCCTCGCAATCTGTAAATTTTATAGGCGCAGAGGTAGACACAGTGGATATGACAGTTCGTCTCCCCGCCAAAAGAGCACAGAACCTCATCTCATAAGTTCATCATCTTCTTCCACTTCGGAAAGTCAAAGCAAAATGGATTCTTCAAGTTCTTGGAATGATGGCCTCAACCATTCTGTTAATACCTTTAGCCAGGTTGCACATGAGAATCCTTCAGTGGCTCCAGTTCTCCCAGTGGTCATTCCAATATCTACCGCTGAGTCACCTTATCCTGCTGACAGAATCATGCAAAAAGGACCTTCGCTGGTGGATAGCCCCCAACAACTTGTTCACGGGAGCTCCCTTTGTGCCTGCCCAACCACTGTGACCATGAATGCCTCCCAGGTCGGGTGGGGGGGCATTATCTTGGCAGGACTGTCCACGGCACATGGCAAGAACACGAGGCTCATCTGCATATCAATGTTCTGGAGATGAAAGCGGTGCTTCTGGCATTGCAAGCACTTCAGGACCTTCTTCCTCCAGGGATGATTGCGATACAATCGGACAACATGTCGGTTGTGTGGTATACCAGATCTTACCCACTCTGTCGAGAGGCCATGCGAGTTTGGGAATGGGCAATTTCTTCCCAGCGCTTTCTGGTGGCAACGCACATTCCGGGGACAACTAACGTGATAGCCAACACGCTAAGCAGGGCAATCTTACTGCCTCACGAGAGATCTTTGAAACGGGAAATAGTGGAAAAGATTTTTCGAAAATGGGGACAACCTTGCTGCAACCTTTTTGCCAGTCCAGTCAATGCCAAGTGCAGCAGTTATTTTTCCTTAATTCCCCCTCCAGGGAAACACCCAGAGACACACTGGTCCATGATTGGCCCATGGGACTTCTCTATACCTTTCCTCCATTCCCTCTTATCCCCAAAGTGATGCAGAAAGCCAATCGGCTAGGAAGCAAGTTGATCGTCATTGCTCCTTATTGGCCTCGTCAGTTCTGGTTCCCATTCCTCGAGCCTCTTCTCCTGGACGATCCTTGGATTTTGGACCCAGTTCCAGATCTATTGACCCACATGTTGGGTTTGCTACACCCCTCTCTCCACACCCTCAAATTGACAGCTTGCCTGCTCCAGTTCCATCTCTAGTCTGGCTTCATGATGTTTCTTCATCAGTGTCCCATATTCTCTTATCCTCACATAAGCCCTCAACCAGAAGGCTGTATGACAGTAAATGGAAAAGGTTTTGTATTTGAGCACAGAAAAAGAAAGTGGATCCTTACACCTCTCCCATTCCTGTGATTCTAGAATTCCTTTCGGTGCTTTTTCAGCAAGGATCTGCTGCGGCCACCATCAAAGTACAATTGGCGGCAATCTCTCATTTTTATTTAGGGTCTCCAAATGTCAACCTTATGTCTCATGAGGTATGCAAGACTTTTTTGAGAGGAGCCACTTTACTGAGACCACCATTACAAGAACCTATGGCGTCTTGGGGCTTAAATTTTGTGTTGTCCAAACTAACATCCCCTCCCCTTGAACTGTCTCATTCATCTTCCTTAAAATATTTGTCTTGGAAGACTGTGTTTTCAGTAGCTATTACATCAGCCAGACGTGTATCTGAGCTACAAGCTCTGTCTATTAAGCCACCTTATTTAGTCTTTCATAAAGACAGGGTTTCTTTACGTACCAATTATTCATTTGTTCCCAAAGTTTGTTCTGCTGCCACATTGAATCAGTCCATTGAGCTTCCAGTTTTCTTTCCCAATCATTGCAGTGCAGCTGAATATCGTTTCCACCAGCTGGATGTTCACAGACAGTTACGTTTTTATTTGCAATGGACCAAAATATTTCAGAGGTCAGACTAGTTGTTCATTTCTATTTCCGACTCCAGATTGGGCTTACCAGTTTCTAAGGTGACATTGTCTAATTGGATTTCTAGTTGCATAACCTTCATCTACAGTTCAGAGGGCAGACCTTTACCCCACAGGATCAAGGCTCACTCTACCAGGTCTCTGTCTACCTCTGCAGCCTTTCAAGCCAGGGTACCACTTGATCATATCCGTGCAGCAGCTACGTGGGCTACCACTCACATCTTCATTACTCATTATAAGTTGGATTTGGCTTCTAGGGGTAGAGCATCCTTTGGCTCCACGGTGCTCAGGAGTATTTTCCAATGAGCCACCCAAGAATAAGGTGCTAATGAGCCACCCAAGAATAAGGCGCTAGGGATGCTGTCCTATATGTAAAAATGAAGGTGAGATTGGACTATCTAACATAAAGAAGTTATGTACTCACCATACCGTTCCATGTTGGTAGTACATCTCACCCTTCATTTTTACCAACCCGCCCTCCTGCCCCCATCCTGGAAGATCTGCAGGTAATACTTTAAATTTCTTGGTTGGTGACCCTTTAGTATTGGTTTGTTGGTTAGGGATTTTTTTCTGTTTCTAGCGAGCAGCAAACAAGATCTGGAGATTGCACTGGTGCACCATGGGATACCTGCTTAGCCACGAGCCAACCAAAAGTCTTCGAGCTTGAAAATTGGCTGAGTCGGAGCTGAGGATCGGCTCCGAACCCATATGTAAAAATGAAGGGTGAGATGGACTACCAACATGGAACATTATGGTGAGTACATAACTTCTTTTTAATTGTGACACAATATTTTGAATAACTTTATAGATATCATTCACTTTCTATAACATTAAATTTGCATCTGATTGCAAAAATCTGACTGCCATGTGGTCATTTTGAGTACGTCACAGAATTCTGTTTCATACTAATATATTATTTAAACTCAGTAAGCTGACAGTCTTTCTCTTCATTCTTTATTTCAGATGCATAACTATCTATGATCTCCATGAGACTTTGAGCACTTTTAAAAAAGATTAAATCTATATAGCAGATTTTTGGAACTTTTTCTCATCACTGTAATATGCTTTACCTCCCATTCCTGAAACTCAGATGCATTATAGATTTTTACATGCTGCTCCCCTCTGTGATATGCAGAAATGTGTGCACACTGTGCCTTTCCAGGTATCTCAAGTATTCTGCTTATAGTTGGGCGGGGCTGATTCTCTTTCCCCACAGTTTCCAGTTTTTCAGACAGATCTCCTTGTAGGAACTAGATTTTTAGATTCTTTGGTTATACCATTTACCCACAAGAGTTGAAATACATTTGAACTGCTTCACAGGCTTAATTTCTCAGATAACTTCTGCGAAAGATTTGGCGGTTTAATACAAAATACAACAGATGAAAATGGAGGCTGATCTGCCAACACATCAGGTTTGCAAGCGGTGAAATAATGTACAAAACAGTCTCCTACAAAACTTGAATGGAGACTGAGGTTGAACAGTGTTGGTAACAGTGTGGCTAAATTGTGCTTCATGCTATTTAAGATCCGTAGATTTTGTCAAGACCCATCAGCGCAGTATTTGTGGCTTTTGTACTGCTTTAAGACTGTGAGCATGGCTGTAGCAGTGTTAAGCCAGTAAATATCATAAACATGAAGAAAAAAGTGAAAATATGCAATATTTTCCTGATAGAACTTCAAAATGCAACAGATATATAACAGAGACAGCAGGCCTATTGGAATCTTGTCAGGAGACAGGCCTTTATGTTCAGTTGATACAGCAGAACTTCATTTTTCCAGTACAAGTCATAAAATGCCTTAGAAAATCCCATAACTGCTTAAAAGCAGTATTAAACATACAAATAACACAACAGCACGTTAGAATTCCAAGAGGAATTAACAGCAGTAAGAAATAATAGGTACACTAAAGTAAAAAGTTAGTACGCATATATTATTTAATTTTAAATAAAACAGAAAGAAAACAAAAGTTTATAATAATGAAAAGGAAGGGAAGTACTCAAAGGGATCGTATCTGAGTCTGGAAGCTCTAATCCACCAATGCAGTCTGCTGAGGAAATTCATCTGAGTAATTCCTACTTCTGGCACAAAAGCCTGAATAACTGACTTTCTGTGATAAGGGTTAGGCATCCCCTAATGGGAGGGGCTTAGCCAGTACCCTATTACAGAGAGTCAGAGGAGAGTATTCTGAACTCTCGAAAGCTGACAGTGTAGGTGTTTCTGTGGGCACAGAACCCATATGTCACTGAGACAGTATGAAATTTGAACGTCTACTGTTACAGGTAATTAGGACATGCAACTATACTTTCTTTTTTATCTTGAATCTCATAATATTCATACATTAACATATTTAATGATATAGGTTAAAGGTGTGATATCTTATAATTCTTTGCCATGTCTTGCCAATATTTCTATATTCATGATATTAGGCATATTCCATTGTTTCTTCTACTCTCAAAATATTACATAATCTTTTTCCAGAACCTTATATTTCATCTGTCCTTTAACCAGTAACATTCATCACTCACCACATAAAATATTTTATTTCTTCTACTTCTATAATTCTATGCTGTCCTTTTTCTATTATTTATTAAATGCAATCATCTGAAACTTCCTACGGTCTTATATAATAGTATAAATGCATAATATGTTCATACCATAACTTTCTCTTTGGTAGTACATCTCTGACATCCATTTTTTAATCAAGGATTTTGGAAATATACTCATTTATAATGAGTCTTAAAATTGTTCTTTTTTCCCTAGGCAGTATACTTTACATATCTCTATATATTTTCCAAATAATTTGCACAATGATATCTGCACTTTACTTTTTTAACTTTAGTGATACCCAATGTATACTAAGAGATGCAAGATATACTACAGGATTAGTTATTGCTAGACCACCATCTGATTTTTTTTTTACAATGCATAATTTCTTTCTTTACAGGGTTCAGTTTAGTTCCCCATAAACACTCAAAAATGTTTCTAATAACACTTTTTTTTTCTACCATTAAGGAAAAGGAAAATACTCCTAGTGTACTTTAATCGGTTAAATACTGAGGAATGTAATGTATACTTTTTAACTAAAAGATATTTTAAATACTTTCTAAGTGTGCACAATCTTTTTTTTTAATTTAGTAAGAAGGCTACCTCATTGTTATAAATATACTGACTGATTTCCAAAATTTATACCTAATGTTTGTATTTCAATTTTTCTCAAACATATGTTTTGATAGGGGCTAAAAGTGGGAATACTAAATGTGCTCAAGTTCCAAGTGCTCAAAAACCACTGTCAAATGCCAGGGTCTTGAGCACCTTGAAGCTTGTATAGGCTACTATTTATATTCAACTCTGAATATAAGTTTGGGTAAGCAGCTGCAAGAGGGGATTTTATGTTTACTGAGCAGAAAGGGATCTTTAGACTTATAGACCAATCAGAGAATTTAGGTTTTGGGAGGTAGTTGGAGTTTTAGGTTTAGGTAGGTAGTTGGAGTTTTAGGTTCAGGGAGTGATCGTGAACTTTAGGGTTATGGGGAGTGGAATTTTAGGATAAGGGAACAAGGACATGAGCTTGGAACTGGATGAGAGTTTTAGGGTTAGAGTAGAGATTCTTGTAAGACTATATAGATTTTATAGGGTTGGATGTTTTGAGGGATATTTAGAAATGGGAGATTGGGCTATGGGGAGTTTGAGCACTTGCTTTTTCAAGCAGGTAGCAGTGAGCAGGTGTGCCACAAGCTACTAGCATGTGAGCCCCCACATTAGACTTAGAAAGTCCATATCCTTTGCATTTTCATTTATTTATCAAAAAATCCAATATATTTTAATCTACCGTCAACTTCACATTATACAATAGCAGTTTTTGAAACCACTGAAATATTCAAATCATCATAATATGATAGATATAACGGTAATAGAACATCAGGTAATAGTTCTCGCTTTGCAATCTGGCATACTTTACAACATTCTTCAGTAATTGCATTTATTACAAGACTAAATAAAAGTCCACTTAATGGGCAGCTGTGCCTTGACACCTCTTTATTGTTTTTCTTATCCAGACATTTATTACATTTCTATTCCAAGTATTGTCACTATCTTTTATAATCATTTGAAATTGTCTTTACTGTGTCTGTAATTATCTAATATCTGCTGTAATCCATCATGTGCCACTATATCTATGTACATCACATGCAACTACTAATGCTGTAGTAGCAGCACTATTAATGCTCTCACATATTTCACATGCAAAAACTAACAAATCCTTAAAGGGTTTAATCTTTTAATAAAAAAACTCCACTATTAAATATTCCATTTAATACTTTATTTAGCTTTTCTTGTAATTTACAAAAGAAGTTATTGACTGTATTTTTAACTCATTCACTACAATGGAGGTCAAGAAGTTTGCACTGTAACTTCCAATGGGCGGAGCTTAAGCCTTTTCATAGAATCAAATTATGTCCTCACATTTTAAACAAATGTTCTTATCTCTGTAACCACAAGGTTTGTAAAATAAATATAAATGACAGACTATTTGGCACAGTATCTCAACAACCAATCAAGTTACACACATACAGTCAGCGGCATTGTATTCATCTAGTTAAGAGCTTTCATATAAGGCTAAGGTGTTTTTGTCTGTGTTACTTGGTTGAAATATTTAGAAAAATGTGAAAATTATATCTATGTAAATTAATATAAAAGCAACAGTTAATATCTATTTAACTGTACTAGACAGAGGTCAAATATTAATGCAGCCAAGTTTGCTGTTATGTAAGTTTTAAAATGAAATATTTTAAAACCTTGTACATAGCATGTTTTTTGAATTATTGATGCAAATATGAATAAGCAATATTTGACACCTACACGTGTCAGTAGGAGTTAACTGCGATGCACCTGGAGGCATCACTCTGATGTAATGAGTTAAGTATTAGAAGCCACCAGTTGTATTGACTTGTCTATGTACTTTTATATATATACTTTATTAATCCTTCACAGATGTCATTTTCTGTAATTCCATTATTCATCTACTCATTTAAAACATTAAAAAAGATGTTTTATGAATCTCTCTTTTGTTTATAAAAATTGTAAAGAATTCCTCCAGGACCAGGAGAATTGTAATCAGGGATTTTACCTAGAACAGAGTTAAATTCTTCTGTATTAATATGTTTTTCTAGAAAGTTATTTTCTTCCATTGTTACCTGCCTAGCTTTCCATTTTTATTTCCCCATTCCTGGAAAGATGCCATCATTAAGGATCACCCTCCATAGCTTCTTCACATTCTTCCAGAAGCCTCACAGAAGCTGATGTGGACAGAATAATGAGAAACTTTCTCTTGACACAAATTCAGATGGAAGTTCTCCCAGCACCTATCCACACAGGTCCAGAGACCTTTACTAGTACAACTCCACCAGTCTTGGCTCTTTCTCTGATCTGTCCTTTGGCTTCAGAGCCCTGGGATCCGAGACTTCCTGAGCCATCTATTTTGGATCCGAAGATGGAGTCAGACAACTGTCGGACCTGAAGTTTCATTGCTGAATGTGAGGGGTTAGATTAAACTCTGAAGCTGTCAGAGTCATCTCTACCCTTCAGAGCCTCAGCATTAAATTGCTTAGTTCTGAATTATGCCTTGGGTGGTGTGCCTTCAGGTCAGAGGAAGCCGCTGGTCCACAAGCATGTCTTCTTGGATGCGAGGGCTTCTTTCTCCCTGGGACATTCTGCCTTCAAGATGGTAGCGAGAGGGTGTTCTCTTCTAGAGGACATATGGCTCCTCCCCACTTGCATCTTCCCTCAAAATCCCAGATGCCTTTGTGTCTTGAGCCTCAAAATTCTACTCCACAGGGACAGCCAGCCCAAAGTCTCTAGGATACTCATCTGGGTATAGTCATTCCTTCCGATACTTCTCCAGAACATCCCACCAAAGAAGTCCCTAGGAAGAGGATATGCAAGAGGAGACACTTGGATTCCCCCTCAGGAGGCAGTCACAGAAGATACCAATTTTGATGAAAGGACAGGGACCCCAAGATCACCATCTGATGATGTCACTTTAGAAATCCTTAAACAAAGGGGTGGTTGTTCTACCGATAACCCTTCTCATTAGGAATTGGTATTCCTGGAGGCATGTGTTACTGGCCCATCTACTTCTTGGGTGACTCCACCCACTGATGAGCTCATTGATTTGATCTCTTAGTGGGCATTGTGTTGAGCTGATCCCCAGGAAACCAGATAGAATGCTGGCACCAATGAAGGAAGGAAAGAGACTTCTGGAACTAAGGAGTACCAGTGGATGCCATGGTCTTAGTGGCAGCCATGAAGAAATAACTCATAGAACAGAGTTCTTCTGTTCATTCCCTAACAGGGAGTCTAGGGTGTTGGGGAGATTCAGGAAGCATGTGTATGTGTCAGCGACCTTTGAACTCAGGTCCCTAAATTACTTGGCACACTTCACCAGATTACAGAGGGATTTGATCAAAGAACTTTCAAAATCTCTCTCTCTCTCTCTCTCTCTCTCTCTCTCTGGGAGCAGTACTTCTGAGGAACTGACTTCTATTGCTTCACAATTGGCAATCCTGCAATCTATTTCTAATTCATCGATGAGAATCATATCACATGCAGCTAATGAAGTCTCAAGGGTGGTGGGTTCAGGCATTTCCATCAGGAGGCACACCTGGATGTGCCTGTGTGATTTTGTGGAGCCCTTTAAGTCATCCTTCGTCAATGCTCCCTTTGACAGAAGTTCATTATTTGGCCCCAAGTGTAAAGACACACTGTCCAGGTGTGAGCAAGATAGTAAGACACTGTCTGCAGTGGGTATAACTTTTTTGACTGCTTAAAGATACTTTTCAAGGAACCAATGAGGTGGTTGAAAAATGTGGTTTAAGAAGTCCCAGGATCCATTCCATGATCCATGTGGAGGGAGTTTCCCAATGGCAGTGAGAGAACTCTAATGGGAGATGCCATCCACGTGGCAGAGGAAGCCCGCAGAACCAGGGATACAGAGATTCTTTCTCTGATATATCCTGTCAATGCTGCTGAAGAGAGGTCTGATTGCCCACCTCTGGAGGCAGTTAGGGGTTACTTATTCTTCCACCAGAGAGCCTGACTAGATATTACAAAAGATACTTGGGTGCAGGGGATTATTTCCAGTAGTTATATAATTCCCTTTTTCTCTTCCACCTCCATGAGTAAACAAAATTCTTGATGTTCCACACAGTCAGAGGAAAATAGTGACTCTAGAAATACAAAAGCTGCTAGTAAAAAGAGTCATCCAAGAGGTCCCCCCATACAAGAAAGGATCCAGAACTTACTCAAGATTCTTTTTAGTGCCAAAGAAGACAGGGGACTGGAGACCAATTTTGGATCTCAGCATTCTGAACAAATTGTACATGACTGGCCTCAAGGTCAGCATATCAAGTTCCAGATGATCGCAATTCAGTCCATATTGCCTTTTCTGCACAAGGATGACTGGATGTGCTTGATAGATCTCCAGGACGTGTACTAGCACATAAAAATGAACACATGGTCCAGGAGATGTCTATGCTTCTGGGTGGGATCCAGTCATTGCCAATTCAGAACACTGCCCTTTGGTCTCACTACAGCCACCAAGGTGTTCCCCAAATGCATGGCAGTAGTAGCTGCTTACTTGAGATGGGTGTTTCCCTATCTAGGTGACTGGCTTATAACCACTTTGACCAAGCATCTGATAATAGCTCGAGACTATTTATTCCAGATTTCTTTCAATCTAGGAATTCAATCAGTCACAACAAATCTCAACTAGAACCGTCTCAAATGTTAGAATTCATAGGGGCCTTTTTCAACACACCATCAATGTCAGCTTCTCTTCATTTGCCAAGGGTACAAACTATTCATTTCCAAGTCAAGAAAATAATTCAAAACTTGTCTCTGTCAGAGCGACTGATTTTACAAACATTGGGATCAATGTCTGCATTGATAGTTCTAGTGCCGTTAGCGAGATACCATATGAGAATTCTTTAATGGTCATTACCAACCCAGTGGTCCATTCTTCACCAACCCATGTCCACCTAGATCAGTATAAATCAGGCATGCAAAAAGTACCTTTGGTGGTGGATTCACTCAGATCGAATACTATAAGGCCTTCCATTCATCCTCTCTTAGCCCAAGGCCATAGTGACCACAGATGCTTCCCAGATTGGGTGGAGGGTCATTTCTTGGGAAAGACTGTCCAAGGCACTTGGTTTCCCAAAGAGGACAACATGCATATTAGTGTACTGGAAATGAGACCAGTACTCCTAGAATTGCAGGCGTTTCAAGACTCTCTTCTGGAACTGTTGCAGTTCAGAAAGACAATGTTTATAGTATAGCACATCAACAAACAAGGAGGAACCAGATATAGGTTCATAGGTAGGTACTAGGCTATTGGCCCTAGGGTCTATATAAGCCTAGCCATATATAGAAAATGATTTTCCTGTGCCCCTGTCGAGCAGAGCCACAGAAGTGATCCCTGAGGTGAATTTCCTATTATAGGTTCATAGGTAGGTATTACCCCTTATGTCAAGAAACAATGAGAGTGTGGCAATGGGCAACCTCTTTAAGTTGATTTCTGATAGAAATGCACATACCAAGGAAATCCAACATGCTAGCAGACAAGTTGAGCAGGTCTATACTGCTACCTCATGAGTGGTCTCTCAACAAGGAAGAGGCAGAGATGATTTTTTTGTCAGTGGGGCCAGCCATGCTGTGACTTATTTGCATCTCCCTTGAACAACAAGTGCAGCAGGTTCTTTGCCCTAATACCCCCACCAGAGGAGTCACTGAGTGATGCAGTCCTACATGAGTAGCCCCAAGGTCTCCTCTATACTTAACCCCAACTCCCTTAATCCCTATATTTCTACAGAAAGCCTCCCGGTTGAAGATTAAAGTCATCCTTATTGCCCCTTACAGGCCTCAACAAATTTGGTTTCCCTTCCTTTGGCCTCATCTAGTTTACCTGTCTTGGACTCTGGATCCAATTCCAGACCTCCTGTCTCACCCGACAGATATGATTCACCCAGACATTTTGGGCCTAAAGTTGGCCACATGACTTTTCCAATTCCGTTGACAGCCAGATAACCCAAGCTGTCTTCCCTGGTATACCACATTCTTTTGTCTTCCCACAAAGCACCCACTAGAAAAATTTACAAGAGCAAATGTCAAAGGTTTGGCTTTTGGGTGCAGCAGCAAGACGTTGATTCTTTTTCAGCACCACTACCTAAAATTCTTTTAATTTCTGGCTTCTGTTTTTAATGATGGGGATAGTACCTCCATGGTTAAGGTTCAGTTAGCTACCATTTCCAGTTTCCATATTGGAGTTGATAATTCCACATTGGCTTCTTCACATCTTTGTAACGCATTTATAAAAGGAAAGTACAATTGTGTAAAATCTTACCATAATGGTAGATGTCCTTGCCTTCACTGCTGCAGTATTCTTAACTTTATGGGATTCCCTGCCATGGAAGTCTGACATCCGGCCAAACTTCCAAAAACTTTTGAATTTAAAAGGTATGCCGAACATTACCATATGCTCCCTGCGTAATGTAAGGCATAAAGGTGACCGACGTTCAGGCCTACCAAAAACAGAACTGATTGCCCCAGGAGGAACACCAGTCCAAGGAACCCAAGAGGTAAAAAGGTATGCACAGAAGTCCAGGTAGCTGCTTCAAGAATATAATTAGTATCTAAGCCTTTGAAAAAAAGCACCGAAAGAAGCCACTCTAGTAGAATGAGCCTTAGTTGAAAAAGGAAGGCTTTTGCCATGAAAAGTGTAACAAAATGAAATAGCCTTATAAATCCAAGAAGAAATAGTTTGCTTGGATACAACAAGCCTCAAAGACCTAGGATGAAAAGAAACAAATAACTGATGAGATTTTCTAATAACTTTGGTCATATCCAAATAAACTCTAAGTTGCCTATGCATGTCCAAAGTATGCAGCTCCCTGTCACTATCAGTTTGTGGAATGGGGATAAAAGTAGGCAGATTAATAGACTGATTAAGTGATAGCTCATTAACCACCTTCAGCATAAAGAAGGATTAGTGCACAAGGATACTCTGTTCTCATGAAAAATCAAAAAATGGAGGACAGGCCATAAGAGCCTGTAACTCAGACACCCAACTGGCAGAAGTAAGTGCCAAGAAAAGAACAGTCTTCTAGGAACGATGTTGCAAGGAATGGAAGCAGCAGGCTCAATAGGAGCCTGAGTCAACTTCTCCAAAAGAAAATAGGATCCCAGGGAGGAGTAACAGGCTTTCTGGAAGGTCTAATATTAAAGACACCTTTAAGAAATTGTTTCACCTCAAATCTAGCAGCTAAAGAAGGAAAGGTAGACAAGCAGAGATAAATGATAGGTGGGCCTTAATACAAGAATAGGCCAAACCAGTGTTGAGCACCTCACACAAATAAGAAAGAACCAAAGGAGCATCTACGGTACGTGGGTCCAGTTTACGAGAAAGACACCAAAAAAGAAAACCTCTTCCATTTGGGTAAGTTGGATTTCCTAGTCGTAGGTTTCCTGGCCTCCTGCAGAACTCATATCATGTCTTCAGGAAAAAGGGTGTGTATTAGGAATCAAAATCCTATCACCCATAGTGTCAGTTGAAGCGTGGACAGGTGGGGATGGATGAGAGATCCCTTGTCTTGTGTGAGTAGATCCACACTGTGAGCTAGCTTGTAATGACTGCCCCTGGCTAGATGCAGAAGAAAAGGGAACCAGTGCTGTTATGGCCGAAATGGTGTCACCAACATTTTGGGAGCATCCTGTTGAATTTTGAACAGGACTTTTGGAATGAAAGGAATGGGAGGGAATGCATAAAGAAACATCCCCTTCCAAGAGAATGAGAAGGTGTCCACTTTTCACACCAGAGGACCTGGGACTCTGGCACAAAACAGAGGAAGTTGTCTTGTTGGCAGAAAGATCCACTTGAGGAGCATCCCACTGGTGGATAATTTCCAGAAACACATCTCCGTGAAGCATCCATTTGTGGTACTGAGTTAAGGACCTGCTCATAATGTCTGCTACAGTGTTCTGACTGGAAGGGATATAAACTGCCTGAAGAGTCACTTGACATCAAGATCCCATACCAGAAGTGCCAACTGGCAAAGAAGATAAGATTGTGTTCCTCCCTGCTTGTTGATATACCACATCACTGTCGTATTGTCTGTGAATACCTTGGGAGGCCCTGGAGAGAAGAGAGACCGAAGGGCCAGAAGAGCTCTCATTTCTTTGACATTCTGCTGATGAGGCAACCACACCCCCTGTACCTTTAAGGAGCCAAAAGTCGCCCCCCATCCTATGTCTGAGGAGTCTGTAAACAATTCCTGAGAGGGAAGAGTGGGATAAAAAGGGATCCCTGGATTTAGAGACAACTGCTGAATCCTCCAGAGAAGTTCCTCTCTGAGACAAGGAAGAAGACAAAATACAAATTCTAGAGGATGAGGATGTAGAAACCACACTAACTTCAGAAACCACTGAAACTTTCTCAAATAAAGTTTGGCCACAGGAAGTATCGGAATGGTGAATGCCATGAAACCCAGAACTCTCAGAAACTCCATGGCTGTAATGGAAGCCAGAGGAAGAAGAGTGTGAATCAAAGAAATGGGAGTTAAGGCCTTTGGAGGGGCAGGGATGCAAGCAATGGCACTGTCTGAATCCTGCAACCCAGAAAAACTTGATCCTGAGAAGGATTCAGAGAAGATGTTTTGAAATTTATAGTGATTCCCAGGCTCTGAAGAAGATATACGGCAAAATGAAGATTTTGCAAAAGGGTCTCTGGAGAGGATGCCTGAATCAACAAGTTATCCAAGTAAGGAAATATTTGGAACCCTTGAAGTCTACAAAAGGCAATAACAGGACCAAGGCATTTAGTGAACAGCCTTGGGGCAGTAGAAAGGCCAAAAGGCAAATTAGGGAATTAAAAATGCCAGAAAGTAACAAAGAAACACAAAAACTTCCTGAAAAGAGGATGGATCGGAATATGGAGATAAGTATCCTTGAGATCCAGAGACACAATATAGGTCTGAGGGAGCAAGAGAGGAAACAGAATCTGAAGGGACAACATCCGAAGGGAAGGTACCTTTAGAAAAATGTTTATGAGGAGCACCTAAGCAAAAAAGACATTTATAGTGGCAGTCCCTATGGGTAATCTGGAACAGAAAAAACAAAATCCCCAATGGGGCAAAAATGAAAAAAAAATGAAAAAACAGACAGAGGTGTAGGTAGTCACATGAAATGCATTCAAGTGGCGAGCAAAAAAAATAAGAGACAAACAGAAAAGATAGTGTAAAAGAGAAGGGCAAAGAAAAAGTGTTTGTGTGGCCTGAACTGAACATCACCTTTATGCACTATGTTATGCAGGAAGCATATGGTGACATTTGGCGTACCTTTTAAATTGACATATCTTTGGAAGACTGACTGGAAGTTGGGCTAACGCCACAGGAAATCCCATATAGTTAAGAATACTGCAGCAGTGAATGTAAGGACATCCCTTTTACTCAAACCACCCTTTAAAAATCCTACCCCACCATGGGATATGAATTCAGTGTTACAGGCCCTAACTCAAAAACCATTTGCACCAGCTGTAAAATGTGATTTGAAATATTTGACTTGGAAAACTATCTTTCTGATAGCCATAACATCAGCTAGAAGAGTTTTGGCACTTCATGCTTTATCCTGTAAGCCTCCTTATTTAATTTTTCATGAGGATAAGGTGTTCTTAAGAACTAATCCATCCTTTGTTCTTAAGGTGGTGTCAGGATCTAACATTAATCAATCTATTAATATCCCTGTGTTCTTTCCAATTTTTTTCAAACAAAGGAGAATACATTTTGCATTTATTAAATGTCCACAGACAATTGTGTTTCTTTCTTTACAGATCAGAGAAATTTAGAAAATCAGATCAGGTATTTGTATCCTTTTCAGAAATTAAATTGGGTGAATGAGTTGCCAAAGTAATTTTATCAAAATGGATAACCAATTGCATCTCCTTTGTTTATAACAAGATTGGTCTCACCTTGCCAAAACCTTTAAGAGCCCACTCAACCAGGTCCATGGCACCATCACCATTTTATTTATCCAAGTCATCATGGATGATATTTGTGTGGTTGCAACTTTGTCTAATCCTCATACCTTTATCAGTCATTACAAGTTGGATCTGGAATAGCAGCCTTTGGCTCAACAGTACTCTGGAATATCTTTCCTTAGAGTCCACACAGGATTCAGGTAGCTGTGGACTCTGTCCCATATGTTGAGAATGAATGAAGACTGACAGCATCAGGTAAAGAAGTTATATACTCACCATAAAGTTCCATCTATGTTGTCTATTTTCATTTTTCCTCAACTCCCCTCCCTCCAGCCCCTTGCCCTTTCTGTTTTGATGATTTCTGGAGGAATGGGAAATTACTATAGGATCTACATTATGTATGTAGATTCTGATGAAATCCCTGTTTGTAGGGAAGAAAGCGCTCAATCGTTTGTAATTGTTAATAAAGATTTTCGAAGTGTGATTTCCAGCCGTGGCAGTGTTGATTTTTGAATTACTAGTGGACTTGACACTGTTTGGCTCACTTGTGGGTTTTTAAATTACTATAGGAACCAAAGTTCCTGCTGTTTGAGCTCCAGCACACCCGTTGTATTTTTATTCTCTTACCTTACACAAGTAAGTTCTTATTTTTTTCCTACTTCAAAATGCATTGCTTTATAATCTTTAGTAAATAACTCTATTGTAGCATACTGCAAAAGTAGTCAAGAATCAGAATACAAAAATTAGTCTGTTTTATTCCCCCATAAGTATATCCCATACTAAGGCCCACTATCATTTTTCCAATCTGCATAGCTCCTTGAAAGATAGAAATGTCTTTCATCATCTTTCCTTTTACTTTTCTAGCATGTCAATTTACTTCACAAATCCTTACTGTCTCAGGGTTAACAAACCCATTATGTTTGGAAAGCTAAAGCAGATCTTATCTATATTTCAGTCCAGTCTGGGACATAATTTACTGTCAAATGTAGTACTCCTAGTTTTGTTCTGAAATTGCATATAATCTTCTTGAAATTTCTATAATAACATCCACTATTTGAATATCTTTTTCAATCAATAATCCTGTTCCGCAAAAAAGTTTTTTCTAAAATTCTAAATAATCTTATTATTCCATAAAATTTCTGCTTGATCTGTTTAAACACCATCTAATGTTCATACATTTAATAGTCATATAATATCTACATCTACTTGCTTATAATAAGTTAGAATTGTTAAATACCTTACTTCATTCACGATACTATTCACATTAATGCAACAAAGTTAAACTGGCCTTTTTTAAACAAGAAACATCTTTATTAAATCGTCACTTATGACATAGGCAGTCACACTTTATATAAATGAAAACAAACCATATTGACATAATTTTAGCTGCAAACATTATACATCACAAACCATATTGACATAATTTTAGTTGCAGACATTATACATCACTAATAATGTATCCAGACATTGCCAGTCAAACATTACATAGCTCATTCAAATCCTGCCTTCTTTTAAACCTCATTCCTCCTCCTCGTGTATTGTTCCCTTAATTCCCATTTGTTCTATGTAATTTGTTCTCTAAAGATCCCAATTTCAGTTGTTTTATCTCTACTATAGTCACAACTTCTAGTACAGTTGTAGTCCCTCAGGAATCTTATATGGAGTTTATATGTGTGCATGGTGATGCCCAGTGAGCAGTAATGCTGATTACATATTCATGCCACACACCACATTTAAACATATATAAGCATGGTTTTGTGGCTGGCAACAGTGTTGCTGTCCAGGAAACCATGTAAAATAACATGGATAGCAAACCTGTTTACATCAGAGCACAGTAGGTTAGCATGGAATACCACAATGATCACTGGGGCTTAACATACAGTTATCATAGCTCTCAACGTCTTAGAGCAAGAAATATGGACAAAGCCCAGCATAATGGGGGGGGGGGCAATGACACAGAAATAAGAGATAGATGTTACATATTTGCTCTTTTAAACCTAGAAATGTGCTAGAATAACAAGGTTTGTGGTAAGATACTTTTTCTGAAGGATTTGAAGTCTGAAACTCAAGTGTATGTAATTAGTTAGTGACATCAGTCCTGAGATCATCCCAGTGATATGGCAGAAAATCACAAATTTTATAAGGAACAGACCAAAAGATATAAGGCAAAAATCTGTACATTCTGCGAAAATCTGGACAGTTGAGACATATTATGGTTATGTATATTGTCCAAACAGCTCAGTGTAATGTCAAACAAATACACACACACACACACACACACACACACACACACACACATACACACACACACGCACAAACACACACACACACACACACACACTATTTGACTGCAGTGAGAACAGAACCCACTACCTAAGTGCACAGACTACAGAGCTCAGTACTTTACCCAAGCACCATGGCAGAAGTCTGACTTTTACAAGGTTGCAGGACAATTTATAGTGGATGATATCAGCAGTGGACGTTAGAGAGAAGATGTTGGGAGGCTTGCATGAAATGGATCTGTAGCCATTTGGTATGCAAGTGTCAAAATACTGTTAGTCCATGGGATTGGAGTGGTAACTGTAGGCTACACACTTATACTTTTCTGGCTAGAAAGACACACACACACACACACACACACACACACACACACACTTGACTGCAGTGAGAACAGAACCCCTACCTATTTAAGTACGCAGACTACAGAGCTCAGTACTTTACACAAGCACCACGACACATGTCTGACTTTTACGAGGCTCCAGGACAACTTATAGTAGATGACATCAACATTAAATGTTGGAAGGCCTGCATGAAATGGATTTGTAGGCATGTTCAAGTGTCAAAATACTGTCAATTCATGAGATTGGAGTGGTAACTGTAGGATATACACTTTGCTGTTCTAGCTAAACACACACACACACACAGTTGACTGTAGTAAGAACAGAACACCCTAATTAAGTATACAGACTTCAGAGCTCAGTACTTTATGCAAGTGCCATGGCACAAGTCTGACTTTTACAAGGCTGCAGGACAACTTATAATGGATGAATCAGCAATAGATGTAGGAGAGAAGATGTTGGGAGGCCTGCACAGGTGCACAGGTTCATAGGCTCATAGGAAGTTACTATGGCCCTAGACCCTTTACAAGCCTAGCTGTGTAAATATCCAAGTACCCTTATTGAGCATAGTTAGATAGTCATTGTTAGCAGAGGGATATTGTGATCAACACCAGCTGCCCATGTCCATGACAGACATAGATGAATTTACGGTCATCCATCCTGTTGTCAAGGGCACACTTGAATAGGGTCATTGAGGAGCTCTGCTTCTCATGCAGTGGGAGCCTATTCCAGAGGAGTGGCAATCGCTGGGAGATATATTTGTGTCTCCAGCATGTTCTGTTTGTCTCACAGGCTAGGTTGAGATTCCTGGAGCAAGTTATTCTTGTCCAATTTGATTTGCAGATGTCCATCATTTCCATTATGGCAGGGTCCGAGACTGCTCTGTAGGCCAGGCACAGGTCACCTCTCAATAGCCTGTATCTTACTGAGTACAGTAACAGGGCTTTCAATCTTTCTATGTATGCCATGCTTTGGAAGCCTTGATTCTCCTGGTCATTAACCTCTGTCTGGTGAAGTACATACAGAAGGGAGTATTGTACTCAATTAGTGGTCTGATAAGGGTCGAGTACAGAGCAGCTGTTACCTCCCTGGTCTTGGATGCAATGCCCTTATTTATGAGGGGCACAATGTTGAATGCTTTTGTTACCACTATGGATGTGAGGTGTTCAAAGTTTAGATTGCTATCAACCTGTGTTCTTAAGTGTCATACAGCTGAGTTTATAGGGGTGCCAGGTATATCATAATTAGCAGAAGTACTTCTTTGCCAAAGGGGACATTTAGGCATTTTTTGTGTTAAATTTCAGTCTGTCAAATTGGCAACAGTCATTTATCTATGTCAGCCCTTTCTGTAAAATGTTAACATCATTGGATGACTCTATATGATTGTGCCCTGTTGACAGTCATCTGCAAACTTGGTAAGCCACAGGCCATATACCTTTACCTGGACTTCAGAGAAATAGTTTCCAAACAGTAGAGGGTCCAGCACAAATCTTTCTGGTACTCCACTGCTAACTGGTATACTGGTGGAGGTGGACTCCCCAACTGTGACAGTGTGTGTTCTGTCAGTGAAACAGTTGGCTACCCATTGAGTAATGTATGGGTTAATCCCCAGATGGGAGATGTTCTCTATAATAACTGAAATGAGGATTGTGTCAAAGGCCTTGGCTAAATCAGAGTAGGTGGTATGTCCTGTTTTCCCTCATCTAGGCCTTTGGGGACATTCTCAAAGACGTCCATTAGGTTTAATAAGTAAGATTTTCCCTCAGTGGGTCAGGTCAAGAGTTTTGAAGGTTGCCTATGTCCCTGTGGGTAAGGTCCATGATGTTTCTTTCCATAGCCTTGCAGATAAGGCTGGTTAGGCTTATGGGTCAATAGTTCCCAGAGTCAGTTGATGGATGTGTAGGCATATTCAACTGTGAAGATAATTCTAGTTCTGCATGTTACCAGATTGATGTGCATTGCATATCACACAACATTTGTTATTAATTTATGTAGTGTAGTCGATATATTTGTGAACAAGTACTTAGAGAACAGAGCTGCAGTGCATGGGGTGAGGAAACACATGACTGCATTGTAAATATGTGACATACTGTTAGATAGGGCCTTCATTTTGTTATGTTTCCACATGTAATTTCATGGCTTAAAGAGTAAATGAACAGTAAACAGCACTAATATATGCTAATATTTACTTTGCATAGCACAGTAGCGAGCAGCTAATTTGGGCGATGGTTAACCCAACTAATCAAAATATGGGAAGCCACCTCAAGCAGTTGACCCATAACGTGTGGTGTATCCCAGGGATCAGTCTTGGGGCCTCTATTATTCAGGATAAACTTCTCTGAGGTGCAAGCCAAAACCAGTGGGCTATGGCTGACTAAGTTTGCAGATGACTGCAAGCTGGGTGCAGTCATCAATTGTCCAAGTGATGTGGACGTCCTCCAAGAGGGTCTCACCCAAACCAAATACTGGTGCCAGAAACATGGCCTCAATCTGAATGCCAAAAAATGCATCATCATCATCCCCTGTGGGGAGAGTGACGTCCCCACACATTATCACATTAATAATAATGTCCTAAGTACAGAATCAGTAGTGAGGGATTTGGGCACACAGGTTGATAGCAACCTGACTTTTGACCACCATGTTGCTTCCGTTGTACAGAGTGTTTTCTGCATGGCCCACCTCATAAGTAAAGGTATCTCATCCAGGGATAAGGAGGTCATAAGATCCCTTATAAGGCCAATTATTGAGTACAACACCCCTTCGGCATGTACCTCGCAAAGCACATGCAGTGGCTGGAGAGACCACAGAGGTTCCTCTCCAGGAGAATCCAGAGCCTCAAACACCTACCCTACACAGATAAAAGCCCTGTTCCTCTACTCATACAGACTTCTCAGAGGTGACCTCTGGCTGGCATACAAAGCAATCTCTGACCCCGCCTTGATGGGACAGCTGCATATCTACAAGTCAAGCTCCACTTGAGCAACCCGTACACGTGACCTCAACCTTGCCTGTGATATCAGTAGGACTTGTTGGCGGGATAGATTTGTGTCCCAGAGACTCCCCCATCTGTGGAATAAACTCCCTCTCCATGTCAAGCATAGTACCTCATTATCCCTTTTTAAGCACAACCTGGATAACTGGATAGGAAACAGAAAATACACTCCTGGGATTCCACCGGTGATCCTGCTGGACAAGGGCTCTGGGTGCTGACTTGTCTAAACATGGGCTAAACTCTTGGCTAGGCTTATAAGGGCCTCAGGGTCAATAGCCTAGTAACCTCCTATGCTCTGATGAATAAAAAATGGAAAATACCTTCAGCTGCCTTCACAAAGTGCTTCATAACAGCTTTTTGGAGTACCCCAGAGCTGCTAACTATATGATCTTTATTAAAGGGATTTAAGTAAAAGAAATTTAAGTAAAAGACTACTCAACACATGCTACACAGTCTCACTGAGTTTACTAGTATACCCTTAATGATAAAAAGTCATTTAGAAGCAATGACCTTCATTATATAGTATAGATGCCTGTCTTTTTGAGATATTTCAGGACCCCAGTAAAATATATTGTGAATGGTAATTCCTCATTCTCAATCATAATTTTTGTTAGGTGTTAATTTCCATTGCATTCTCGCATGTTACTCTGTACAAAAAATGCACTTTACCCTTTGTGTTGCTTACATAAAATCTAATGATAATTAAATGCCTCATCACAAGTCAGATGTATTATGGACAAGCTTTATTTATCTGTATTCTTTATAAACTGCTTCTTGAACTAAATGATGTAATATATGTTTGCATCTGTAAATATGTATGTTTTATTGCATATCCTTGTATCTGTAAATATCTTTTGTTCATTTCTTACGTGATCCTATTCACCTGGGCAGTGCCTGTAAATGGCCTATTGAAATCCGTGCACTATTTCAGTAAATAAATAAATAAAATACAATAAAAAAATATTTATTTCTGTTATTCTGCTAGTGAAGAATTCTTCATTTTGAGTAAATCATTATTTTAATTATTGAATTTCTAGCTGTCCTGGTGATGTTCTCTATTTCCTCTGGGTATTGTAAACAATATTGTTACTGTGATTTTGTCTTTATCGCTGAACTGATGATGCTGCCAACAGCCTCTAGGTGTATGTATGTATGTAGTGTATGTAGTGTATGTGTGTGTGTGTGTGTGTGTGTGTGTGTGTGTGTGTGTGTGTGTGTGTGTGTGTGTGTGTGTGTGTGTGTGTGTGATGAGCATGTGGGTGTGCACGTTTATGGAACAGGTGTCCCATAAAGTATCAGTTCTTTGCTTTATGCCCATTGCCAGGATAAGCTCTGGCTGGAATTCAGTGAAATGCACAAATGAATGAATGCATGTTGATATAACTATTTATTCAAAATGCATAATACGTTAGCCAAGATGTACATTATTCTATCCAAACTTAAATACATTTTAGAATGTTTATTTTATTTGATGCTAAATTTTACTTGTATTGCCAGCAGCCATGATGAAATTAAGGAAGTAAAGCATGATACTAAGTCAAAGGGCAGGTCTCATCAAGACTATACTTCTTGGCTAGAATGGTGGAACTCCACAATGGAAACAGATGCTTACTTGAAGTATTTATCGACACAGGTAAGGGGCTATAATGAAATGTGTCTAAGCTCTGGCATATCTTTTTCAGATGTAATGCATTTTCATATATACACAAGTACATTTACATATGTAAAATCACCACAAGTATAAGTTGAAAAATAATATTCCTTGCTAGTATTCCTTGGACAAATGCTATTCATCTTGTGGTTGTCAGTGGTGATGAACAGTATTACATTTTCAACATATTATCTATTATATATCAGAGCATGGATCCCTTAGAAACAACTTGATTAGATTGCTGATTGCAGAAGCATATCTGATTCAGTTGATATACAACCCCCTAAGCTCTTCACTCTAGTAAGACGATCTCTTTATAGTAAGCGATTGGCTTATTACAGTTATATCTATGCCCTCCCAAGGTGTTCCATTGAAACTCAAAAAATAAAAGTAAAAAAATAAAATAAAATAAAAAACAAAATGTTCCTTCTACTGGCCAGATGCATGACATCCCCCAACCCCAGCCATTCAGGTCCTGTTTCTATGCCCTGCATCCAACCCCCCCCCCCCCCCAGATATTTTATTAAAAAAAAATCTTCTTTTAAATTGTAACAGCTATTTGCTACAAATGTAGCAAAGAGTTGCTACAATTTATATGCTGCCTGCGTGAAGTGCTATAGTGCTCATGTTTCAGTTAAATAAAAATTCCTGATCTTATGTTGTTAATCTTCATTCATTTCTTACTAATGGGTTTTTGGTTCTGTCCTCAGAACCGAGCCGGCCATATATCAAGCTCACGTCAGCCAAAAACTCTCGAACCAAGGTCCTACCCAGAATGCTCTGCTCCCTGTTACCTCAGATCTTGTTTGCCGCATTGCTGTACAGCCGTGTCAAGCCACTCTCTTCAGCTAAGTGTATAATTTTAAAGTTTTTCAACAGTTTCTTGTATTTTTCTCCTATCCTATCATATCCTTAAGACTCTCTCCCTTTAGTATATATTTCCCTTTATTACTCTTTTCTTACCTTTGAGGTAATTCTTCATTACCATCGTTGGTAATCCTTCTTCTTTTTCTCTTCTTATCCTTTTGGGTAGCCTTTCCTCTTCTTCTTGATACTGTTGTTCTTCTCCACATCATTATGTTGGATAAGAAAAATAGTGTTGGTTTTAAACAGTGTAAGGATTGCGGCCGTAAGTTGCTGCTTTCCGAAGGCCATGACTTATGTGTCTATTGTTTGAATGTCTCCCACCTTACTGTGGATCCCCCATGTGGGATTTGTAGAAACATTTCAACCAGGACTCTTAACAAGAGAAAGAACAAGTTAATCCTGAAAGGTCTTTTCAGATCTCCTTTCTGTGAGGCTATCTCTGGGTCGGAGGGCTCGCACCCTCCTGCTAAACCCTGTAAGAGGCGTTCTTCCTCTTCCTCATTGAGGTCGCTCACTTCATTTCCCTCTGGAGATCATAGGGAGTCGACTCATAAGAAGGTGAAAATGACTACTACTTCGGCACTGCCACCTGTGACCCTTTCGACTCCAGGCTCAGCACCGCCCCAGTTGATTCTTGCTCATGCCATGTCCTCCTTATCGACACCGGCACCGGAGTTCCTGGCACCGTCCATGCAGATACAGTGTCCTTTGACACCATTGGTGCAATCCCCTTTTGGCCCCGAGTATGACATTACTGTCCTCCACAGTGCAGACACTTTCGGTACCAACATGCCCTTTGGTGCAGTCCTTTTCGGCACCATCATTGTTACTATTGCAGACATCTTCCTCGATGGCATCATACCCATCAGTACAGACACTTGCTTTTACGGTGCAGACACCTTTGACTTCTATGGTACTGACCTCGTTGGCGCAGATGACTGCTTTGACAACATTCTCTTCGGTGCAGACATCCTCGGCTATGGGCTCTGCACTTCTCGAATTAGCGAGGACCAAGTACTTTCCTTCCTTGGATCCATTCGTTGGTAGTCAATATAGTCCTTTTCTAGAAAGGTCAGAATGGCCCTTAGGTTTCTCTGTGAGGTCGACCAGGAGCCTCTCTGAGCAAGATGTGTTGGGGCTTGTTGACCAGCTTGTGCTTGTGGCCAGAGGTCTCTCTCAACCATCGAAACCCATGTTCTCTCCTTCAGGTGAACATATATCTCCTCAAACTCCAATGTACACTCCTCCTTTGACTTCCACCCAAGGATGGAAGCCCATTACTCCGACAACAGCTTCCCTCCCTCTGACCCCAATAGTGGATCTCACTTTGGAGCCGGAGTCGTCCTTGTGGCCCTCAGTGCACTGGGCATCGGGCATCTCAGGCAAGTGGTTGTACTGTGGGGGAGGGAATTCTTGGTTCTACACCTATTTTGTCTATGGCACCTTCCAGGAATCCTCCCTCTCTCATGCTTCACAGTCCTCTTGAGACTCCTGGTCTGGGGGTCGGCTCGTTGGGGCGAGATGTGACCCTGGTTCCGAGGTTGTCATGCTCGGTTCTGGGCTCCCATCCCTCCTTGGGTGGACCGGCCTTCCAGGCCATGGAGAGGGCACTTGCCTCTGCTGGCAAACCCCACATGTCAGAGTCCTTCCCCCTCTGTGCCGCAGCTCTCACAAGCCACAACCACCGGACACTGGGAACAAGGGCCTCAGGCTTCTCCCCGTCAGGAGAGCCGCCTCTTTGCAGTCTTCCCCAGAACCTTCCACTGAGGAAGTACCTCACAAAGCTTCATGCAAGAAGAAGCACATGGACTCCACTGAGGACTCTTTGACTGAAGATACAGACTTGATGACAGAAATGGGTCCCCACGGTCACCCTCTGATGAGGTGTCCTTTGGTGACATCCTCGAGATTCTTAGACAGAGGGGTGACTGGAAGTCCTCTAATCCTTCCTCTGAGGAATCCGTATTCCTGCAGGCCTTTTGTGCCCAGCCCCCTACCTCCTGGGTTACCCCACCGGCCAATGAGCTTGTCCAGCTCCTGACACCCTGGAAGCGATACTGAGGAGGCTTGATAAAATTTTATCGCCCTAAGCTGAGCATCCCGATTGGTCACAATGTCTTCCAGTAGATGCCATGGTGGTGGTGGCTGCAACTAAGAAAAACTTGGCAGAAGAGAGACAAATTGTCCATCCACCCAACAAGGAGTCCTGGGTGATAGACAGACTAAGGAAGCATGTGTTTGCTTCATCAACCTTCGCTGTAAGGTCTTTGAAATATTTGGCACACTTTATGAGGCTCCAGAGGGATCTTATCAACCAGCTCTCTGAAACCTTGGCAGGACCTGTTTCTGATGAGGTCTATGACAATGTAGCTTCTCAGATAGCCACCCTAGAGTCCATTTTCAATTCTTCCATGCGTCTTATTTCTCACGCAACGGAACGAGTGGCTAGAGTGGCAGGAGTGGGTATAGTCACCAGATGTCATGCCTGGATGTGCCTTTGTGACTTTGCGGACTCCTTTAAGGCTTCCTTCATGAACACCCCCATCGAGGCCGCTTCTTTGTTTGGCCCTAAAGTTAAAGATACACTGGCAAGGTGCGAACAAGATGGCAAGACCCTATCTGCCGTTGGTGTCAGACACTCCACTACTCAACAATTCTACTCCAGAAATCAGAGGAGCGGGAAGATGTGGCACAGGAAATCACAGGGCTCTTTCCATGACACACGTGCCGAGTTCTCCCCTAGAGGCAGAGGGGGAAACTCCAATGGAAAACGCCCTTTCAGGGCAGAGGAGGTTCATGAAACAGGGGTTACAGAGATTGTTTCTCTGGCCAACCCTATCAGCACTCCTGAAGCATTGCCTGACTGCTCACCTCTGGAAGCAGTCGGGGGTCGTTTTTCCTTGTACCCCGCTGCCTGGTGAAACATAATCACTGACTCTTGGGTACAATGGTTAATATCCAGAGGCTATCGCATCCCCTTCCATCTTTGTCCAACCTCATCCAGAGTATTACCTGACGTTCCACCCAGTCAAAGGGAAGCAGTAGCACACAAAATCCAAAAGCTGCTACAAAAAAAGAGTCATCCAAACGGTCCCCCCAGACTAGATAGGATCCGGTTTTTACTCAAGATTCTTTTTAGTGCTGAAAAAAGACAGGGGACTGGAAACCAATTCTGGATCTCAGCACACTGAACAAATTTGTAAAAACAGAGAAATTCTGGATGGTCGTGGTTCAGTCTATCCTTCCTCTTCTGGAAGAAGATGATTGGATGTGTTGTGTAGATCTTCAAGATGCGTATTACCACATAAAAATGGATAAACACTCAAGAAGATACCTCCGCTTCCACATAGGAGCCAGTCACTTCCAATTCCGAGCACTGCCCTTTGGTCTCTCTACAGCCTCAGACTGTTCACCAAATGCATGGCAGTGGTTATCACTCACTTGCAACTTCAAGGATTCCAGGCCTTTCCATATCTAGACGACTGCCTCCTCACCGCCCCCACCAAGCGTCTACTGGAAGAAGCCCTGCATTACACTGTCCTCACATCACAATGCCTGGGAATTACTATAAACTGGGAGAAGTCCAACACGACCCTAGCCCAGTCTTTGGAATTCATTGGGGTACTGTTGGACATGAGAAATTGCTCAGCATCTCTTCCAGACCACAGGCTTCAAAGAATAAGGCAACAGGTTCAACCGCTGCTCTGTCACCACAAATCTCCTGCTCGATCTATACTCAAACTCTTGGGGTCAATGGCAGCCTCAATCACCATTGTTGCTCTAGCCAGATTCCACATGAGGCTCCTTCAGTGGTTACTTCTCACTCAGTGGTACCCTCTACAACATCCTTTGTCTTTTCAGTTAAGTGTAACTCAGAGATGCAAGCAAGATTTACTCTGATGGACAACTCAAAATCCCCAACAATGGTCTCCCCCCTTCAGCCCCCATCAGCCAAAAGCCACAGTGACCATGGATGCCTCCCTGATGGGGTGGGGGGGGGGCTATGTCAGGGAAACTTGGTCCAAGGCACCTGGTCGGAGACAGAGGCCCTTTTGCATATCAATGTCCCGGAACTGAGGGCAGTGCTACTAGCGTTGCAAGCATTTCATTCCATCCTTCCGTCAGGGACAATTGCGATCCAATCAGACAATGTCAGTGGTCTGGTACATCAACAAGCAAGGGGGCACCAGATCTTACCCGTTATGCTGAGAGGTCTTGAGAATATGGCAATGGGCGATAGCTTCCATCCGCTTTCTAACTGCAATGCACATTCCCAGGAGCTCCAACGTTATAGTGGACAAATTGAGCAGGTGCATTCTACAACCTCACAAGTGGTCTCTCAACCCTGTGATAGCGGCAAAAATCTTCAACTGCTGGGGCCAGCCTTGCTGTAATCTATTCGCCTCCCCAACCAACTTCAAGTGCAGCAACTATTTTGCCCTGTTCCCCCCTCAGGGACAGTCACCGAGAAATGGTCTAGTCCACGCTTGGCCCTCAGATTTACTTTATGCTTATCCTCCTCTCCCCCTCATCTCCCAATTTCTGAAGAAAGAACGGCAGTTGAAAGGCAAAGTGATCCTCATTGCTCCATATTGGCCTCGACAAGTCTGGTACCCCTTCCTCTGACCTCACCTGTTAGATCAACCGTGGATACTCAAGCCATCCCCAACATTGATCTCCCATCCACAGGGTCTGACTCACCCCAGTCTAACAACCCTGAAGCTGACAGCTTGGTTTCTCCACTTCCAGTGATTGCCAGGCAGGAAAACCTCTCATCCCCAGTGCGCAATAATCTTATTGCATCTCATAAATCGTCCATCAGACTAATCTATCTCAATAAATGGAAAAGGCTTTCTCTATGGACAGCAGATAAACAGTTAGACCCCTTGTCAGCCCCAGTTTCGGTGGTATTGGATTACATATCACACCTTGTCCACTCTGGGGTGTCTGCCTGTACTGGTTTACCTTCATAATGTCGATCACATATAATCGACCGGCCACATCACCGAACCATTTCTGTAAAACCAGAACCGTGAAAACTTTCGAATGCCGAAAAAACTTAGAATTTTGACATTCCCGACTGTGCCACACCTCCACACCACTACTAACATGGGTCAAAAAGGGGACGAGATTTTGCCATTCGGAAATTTGGTGTTTGACGTTTTAGAAAGTCGCAGTTCAGTATTCGCAGAAGCGGGGTCGACCATAACATGATCGGCATTATGAAGGTAAACCACCTCTACTATTTGTGTGCATTTAGCTGCCATTTCGAATTTCCACATTGGTTTTCAGGATTCTTCACTCATGTCACATAGACTCTGTAAAACTTTCTTGAAGGGGGTTCTTCATCTAAAACCTCCCTTTAGAGAACCAGTACAACCTTGGGATTTGGCCTTGGTCCTGCAAGCCCTAACAGCCCCCCCCCCTTTGAACCTGCATCTTCATGCGATTTAAAATATCTCTCATGGAAAACTTTGTTTCTAATTGCAATCACATCAGCCAGATGCTTGTGAGAACTTCAAGCCTTATGCAACAAACCTCCCTATCTTAACTTCCATAAAGATAGGGAATCACTGAGAACTAATTCTTCCTTTTTACCAAAAGTGGTGCTAGAGCAATCTATCAACCAATCTATTGACCTTCCAGTATTTTTTCCTAACCACTCTAACAGGGGAGAGTATTGCCTGCACTCCTTGGATGTTCATAGGCAAATACGACTTTATCTGGATAGAACAAAATCTACCGGTAAATCAGACTGACTTTTTCTTGACCAAGACTAGATCATCCTGTCTCAAAATGATTGAGAAATTGCATTACCTTTATCTAGAACAAGAACAATGTCAATGTCCCTGGCAGAGTGAAAGCACAATCTACAAGATCTATGGCAACTTCAGCAGCTTTTCATGCTAAGGCTTCCCTCAATGATATTTGCTCAGCTGCGACTTGGGCCAAACCTCATACCTTTATTCTTCATTACAAATTGGATTTGGCCTCCAGAGGTAGAGCTTCTTTTGGCTCCATGGTGCTCAGGAATGTCCTGCCATGAGGACCACCCAGGGATACAGGTAACTGGGGACTCTGTCCTATCAGTAAGGAATGAACAAAGATTAACAACATCAGATAAAGAAGTTATGTCTTACCATAACATTCCATCTCTGTTGTTGATCCTTGTTCATTCATTACTACCCACCCTCCGTCCCCCTCCAGAAGTTCCTGGTTGATCTCATATACGCCTTTATTGTAGGTCTGCTATGACCAGAGGTAGTCTCTACTTTGTCTATCAAGTTGCAAACTTGATCTGCAATAACAGGGAGCAAAGCATTCTGGGTAGGACCTTAGCTCAAGAGTTTTTGGCTGACGCGAGCTTGATATATGGCCGGCTCGGTTCTGAGTATAACCCATCAGTAATGAATGAACAAAGATCAACAACACAGATGGAAGGTTATGGTAAGACATAACTTCTTTTTTTAAAAATGTAGCAAACTACTTGCTACAAATGTAGCACTATGGTGATCACGGTTTAGTTGAAAAAAAAAAATTCTTCTTTTTAAACTGCAGCAAATTGCTTGCTACAAATGTAGCACACAATTGCTACAGTTTATACCCTGCCTGCACAGAGCGCTACAGTGCTCAGATTTTAGTTTAGATTTGTTTTTTTGTTTTTTTAGTTTTAAACTGTTGCAAACTCCTTGTTACACTGTTGGGAACTGTTGCTACAGTTTAGATCACACATGGAATGCTAAGTGTTCAGGTTTGACCACAAATGCAATACCAGCTTTTAAAAGAGTGATTGGGATTCGCTGATCGTACCCCCCCAACACTTTGCACCTGGGGCAGTTTTCCCTTTTACCCCACCCTAGTTATGCTACTGGCTGATTGTATTATCAGTGGTAAGACCATGGACTAGTTGTGTAGCTTGACAGATGTGTATTACTAATGATAATTTCTAATCTAAAACACAAAGCAAGCTAATCTCCCATCAGAGTGGTTCTGTATCATCTGCATATTCATTTATTTGTGTATGTATTTATTTATTTAAATTTCACTGAAGCTATGTCTATCTGGGCAGACAGCCAAGAGGAAATTGCACTCATAATGGCTGGTGATGTCAGAGCGGGGGGGGGGGGGCTGCAGTAAGTAAATGAATGGGTGTAGCTATTTGGAATGATGTGCGGCTCTGTTACAACAGTCAGCAGATGGTGTCAACAACTTTTATCCACAGACTACTTTAGTATTCATCTTTTATAGCCACTTTATTGGCACACGCACACAAACACGCACACACACACACACACACACACACACACACACACACACACACACACACACACACACACATATCCAAGACAGCTGCAAATATGGCCATACATACACTCAGACACGCATACAGTGGATATAAAAAGTTTACACAGGCCAGTTAAAATGCCAGGTTTTTGTGAAATAAAATAAATGAGACCACAATAAATCATTTCAAAACTTTTCCCACCTTTGATGTGACCTATAAGTTGTACAATTCAATTGAAAAACAAACAAATCTGTTAGGGGAAGACATATAAAAAATAAAGAAATACAATATGCTGGTTGCATAAGTGTGCATACCCTTAAACTAATACTTTGTTGTGTGTGCCCACCCTTAAACTAATAGTTTGTTGAAGCACCTTTTCATTTAATTACAGCATTTTCTGTAAATCCAGACACCTGTGAACCTACCCCTAAAGACGTGCTCTCTCTCTCTCTCTCTCTCTCTCTTTCTCTTTTTCTCTCTCACACACACACACACACACACACACACACACACACACACACACACACACACACACACACACACACAGGTGCACGCACACACACACACACACACACACACACACACACACACACACACACAAACGCACACACATACATATACATACACACACCCACACACACACACACATAATATATACGTCTCAGCCTTTTAGCTCAAAAATCAAGTAGGAAGATAAAAACAAGATGGGAGAAAAAGGACCAAAAATCAGTGATAGCTATTGCCCTGATATAATAGGGTAAAGTTGCTTGAATGAAAAGCTGAGTATTAATGTGCTTTTTTCTGAAGGGTATTAAGTCTGAAAGTCATATGTTTGACATTATGTAGTGATTACAGTCTTCACTGATTTGCCAGAAAAAAACACATATATTAAGTGGAGCAGATTGAATGTGAGGTAAAATCCGAGGCTATTAATAACATCTATTTCCTCACAAATACAGACATAAATTATATGTGACCCTCAATTACAGCCACTGATATGACTGGGGCTGTACACTTTAGAAGTTTTGTTGTGATCAAATAAATAAACAAATGCATAAATAACTACCACACAGGAATGTATCTTCTCAGTTCACTGTTGTGAGAATGTATGTATCAAGCAAGTGCAACCTATCCACCCCCCAAAATACCTCTAAACCTCTTAGCTGAAGAATCAAGCAGAAAGTTAAAACAAAATAATGTGTGACAAATAACTAAAACTTGAGTACAGTCAAACTGTGTAATATATAATATGCATTTTAAATAATTAGAAAGTTGTTAGAATAATAGGCTTTGCATTATTATGTTTTTTCCCTGAAGGCTACCAAGTCTGAAATTCAAATGTCTCAAGTCTGAAATTCAGCTATCATTATTTAATGACTGCAGTCCTCTCATTTGCCAGAGAAACTACAGTGGTTGCAAGGAACACAACATCAGTTAAAATCAGTGACATATAAAAGCAAGGACATTTCAAAGCATATGTATACCCCTCCATACAAACACACGTGCACACTTATAAAATACTTAACCTTCCTATAGATAAGAAGAGAGATAACTATCCCCAGCATTAAGGCAGAGGACTGACTTCACTTCCTTTTTATTTGCGAAAAGTGAAAAATAAAAACACTTAAACATTGCAGTATTAAGCAACAGCAATAAACATTATAAAAACCTCAGATGTTAATTCTTCTGCTATGAAGGTGATGAAGAAACAAACTGAAACAGGCTTAGTCACTGGAATAACTCAGCTTTCATTTATGATAAGCACTCTCGTCCACTAGCTGGACTTAAACAGATCAATTTTTCAATAACAGCTTTAATCCATGGAAAACTAATATATACATAAAAAGCACAACCTCATTTATAGTAATGAGCATAGCCTACAACCTATCCTGATGTAACAAAAATCATGTGTTACATGCAGTTTACAGTAAAAACTCAGTTAACCGGCACCAATGGGATTGGTAGATGCCGGATAACTAGATTACTGTTAAAAATAGGCCTGACTAATACTGTACCCTATACTATTCATTTGGTTTGACTTGTTGACTTGATTTTAGGTTGGGGAGAGAGGGAATGTATTCCTATCTTCCCTTTTAACGCTCTAAAACATTAAAAACTTAAGGTATGTTTTGGCGGGGGGGGGGTGGCAAACAGAAAGTGCAACACATGAAAATTGTACTGTATTTCTTTGATTTTTTTTTTCTGGTTGCTTGAGTTCTGGTTAACTGAGAGTTTATTGTATTGCATTATTTTTTCCTTGTACAATAGTTGCATTCTGAAGATTTGCTGGACAATCATTTCATTTGTAAACTGCTATCTAAAGCTGATGATGATCAATTATAGTTTATTTTAAAGTGTGTTGCTGCATCATGGAGCTCAATTCCCTTAGTCTATGTAGTCTTTGAAATGGTCCATAACTGCATTAATGACACTTCTTCTAGATTACTGTTTCATGTGAAGCATTTTGTTTATTTATTTGACATTTGTTTATTTTGTGTTGAAACTATTTGCATTTTGATATACAATTAGTTTTTGTATTAGTGTAGTAAGCTACAATAACACTTCATGCTGTAGTCCTGTGTTTAAGTCTGATTAGTTGCCATCTACATGCTGTTCAAAGCAGATTGATTAACCATTCTAGAAAACTGGCACTTTGTGTAGTTATCTAGTTATGAAATAAATTGAATTCAGTCAAATTAGTGCAATAACAACCTTACATTTTTATTGCTGGTTAAAATATCTGGCTTCATGTACATATTTTTATTTTTGGTTTATTCCTTCCTATAGTCTAACTAAGTGACATAGTTAGTGCTCGTAAAATAAAAACAATAACAACAACAACAACAACAACAAATCTGTCTCTTGAGTAAGTAGTCCATGATTTCTGTCTTTCACTTTCAGTCTTAGGTTGCCTCAGTGTGAGCCAGCTACCTGAGGGAGCCTAAGCCTATAGAAGTGTCTCTTGGTATGCAACGCCCAGTGGGAAGCTTTTTTTCTGAGCTTTTTGCAGTCTGCAGAAAGCAGGAAAGCCTGTAAGGCATTATTCTCAAGTAGGCAGGGTCGGTGATTGCATTTTGGGGGCCCCCAGTAGATGCCAAGTCGGGGGCCCCCCTAGGCATTTCCACTCTATTTATCACGCTGTCACTGCAACCCCTCATATGCAACCTTTTAATTCAAGACACACAGACACACATACCCTCCAGTCTTCCCCAGTCCCCCCCCATATTGGGATCCTTATACCATGCACCTTATTTTTTTCTTCCTTTTCCCACATTTAATTTACTCTTCAGCTTTGTCAAGAAGCCATCATTTCCTATGTGCTCCATTTCAAAGTTTTTTTTTTTTTTTTTTAAAACCCTTTCATCCAATGATGGCTTGAATAGAAATCAATTAAGGAAAGAAATTGTATCGCTGTTCAACTTTAGTTTTTCTTGTATCCTTTCAACACACCTTTCCTGAACAAGACAGCACAGTAATAACCAGTTAGGGAATAACTCAAGTAAGCCATGGCCGAAGAAGTCATAGGGTTTTAGATTCTCTGGGATGTATTTTAGAGCATTTTCCCAGCCTTTTAAGCAGATGGTGACCTAAACAAACATGGGTAATAAAAATATGCAGCCTTATTTTTTTTTTTTCAAAGAAGACATAAGTTGTACCTAAGGCATACCGTTCAAAGAAGACAAAATAGTAGCCCACAATAAGCTAACAAGCCAGTTGTTGTCTGGATACACAGTTCTTATCTGGGAACTGCCTGCCTGCCTGCCTGCCTCCCTAACCCCCCCCCCCCCCCAAAAAAAAGGACCCTCTATGCATCCCTCTGGTGTTGGATTGGGATAAAAGCAAGCATTCAAATTGCCACAGTCATGTATTTCAAGTGACTGCTGACATACATATACATAGCATGCCTCCTCACTTCTCAACCCAAACTCTAAAGGCAGCTGTATATATACCTGAAGTTTGATTGTAAGGAAAGTGAAAAAGAGTACAGTAATGTATTCTGCTTTGTTGCTCCTAGACAGTACATTGCCCCTGCACAAGCTAACTTCTTTGTACACCTCTGAGGTTTGTGAGAAAAGTAAAAGAAACAATGACCACACTGTCCTCAGCCCAAACACAAGTTATAAATACCTCATGTACACACCTTTAAGGTTTGACTGTGATGAAAATTAAAGAAGTAATAATGACACAACCCCTCCCCCGCTCCCCCATAACCTACAGCAGTTTTCTGTACACACACATCTGAGCAGGGCTGGTTTTAGAATGGGTGCAGTTGAGAGCAGAGGCCATTATCAGCTTTATTCTATCAGGATCATATCTCAGCCCTGTTCAGGTTAAAGAGCGTAATCAGAGAATTAATACATTTTTTCCTTCTCATTTTTTTCCAACCAGCAACAGCTTTTTTGGGGCCACCACATAATCAAGGATTGTTAAGGGAGCACCCCAGTATCCAGTTATATAGTTTGAGGAGTGGGGAGGCTCAGGCTTTTAGAAGATCTAAGTGTCTGAATGATCTATCATATATTGTATACATTAATTTTGAAATATAATTAATTGTTAGCTACATTTTTTTACTGACACCCAGAAGAATAATGTATGTGCCTGGCATAAGTGGGTGTGTGCACAGATAAAAATCACTGATATTTTTTACACACATACAGACACACACACACACACACACACACACACACACACACACACACACACACACACACACACACACACACCATAGCAATACTAGTTTTGTATTTATTTCAGCAAATAACAATACATTGTGCAACACTGGCTCCGGCACACCAGATCAATGACTGCTGCTTAGCAGCCATCAAACAACAGCAGGGTAAGCACTTTTATTTACCTCAGTGAGGAGTATTGTAAACCTGTCACTGTCCCTGATTTCACAGACCTTCCCTGATTTTCTCATAATTTTGCTCTGTCCTTTGTAAAAAGTTTGATTTGTTTGTAAATCATTCAAGATTACAGACAGTCTGTAAATCCAGACATCAGAGTTTTATACTTATTGTCCAACAATGCATTTGATGCAAAAAGATATTATACTATTAACTTTTTAATTATCTGGGCTACTAATCTCTCTAGTTATTACCTTGTTTATGTTCATTATCAGCTTTATCCTAACAGGTCATATCACAGACCTGTTCAAGTTAAAGAGCATAATCAGAAAATTAATATATTTTGTCTCCTCATTTTCCCCAACCAGCAGCAGCTTTTGTGGGTCCACCACACAGTCAAGAATGAATAAGAGACCCCCTTGCAGCCACTGGTAATGCAAGTACCTAAAGCTGGCTATCTTGTTAGTTTTAGTGGAGTGAATGTCCACTAGCAGGGTTTAACTAAGCCAGGGCACTATGTCAGTGGTAAAATAGTTAATGTAATTGTGAAGCCTGTTGCTTGATAGAACATTGTTACTATAACTAGAAATATCTTTGAATTTTAAAGTAGATATAAATAGATATAAATAAGCGTTATTACCCAGCTGTTTTATTAGGTATACAATATTGCTGTACTAGCTTTTGTTGGTTTTACAAACATGCTACAAAATATTAAGATAAGATAACTTGCTGTAGTTGGGGGCCCCCCCCAGGAACAAGAGGGCCCCCAGCGACCGCAGGGTTTGCTGGTGCCTAAAGGCAGCTGTGCAAGTAGGAAAAACCACAACAGAGATAAGAAAAGAGATAACTATCCCCGGTGTTAAGGTAGAGGACTGACTTTGCTTCCTTGTTATTTGTGAAAAGTGAAAAATAAAAACCCTTAAACATTGCATTATTAAGCAACAGTAATAAACATTCCAAAACCTAAGATGTTAATTTCTGTATCATGAAGGTGCTGAAGAAACAAACTGAAACAGGCTTAATCACTGTAATAACTCATCTTTAATTTATGATAGGTTCCCTTGTCTACCAAATAGACTTAAACAGATCAACTTTTCAATAACAGCTTTAACCTATGGAAAACTAATATTTACATAAAAAGCACAACTTCATATAGAGTAATGAGCATAGCCTACAGTCTAGCCTGATCTAACACGTCATGTTTTACAATCTAAAGTAAAATAAGCAAAAAAAAAGAGTACTAATAAAACAAAGTTCAAATAAACTAAAGTGCAAAACTAGTAATTAAAGGACAACTACGGGAAACAGTACATCAGTTATTCTCTACCATTGATTTTTCCTCCCTATCCAGTGATCCCACCACTCAAAAAAGACATTACTGCGCAAGAAAGCATTTCATTTCTCTGTTTCTGCAATTCTGATTGAATGGCTATTGGTACTGCAAACCATTTTCGCTCATCATTAAGACTGTAAAAGTTCAACTAGAAAAGAAAAAACAGCAAATGCACTGTGTGCAAAATTCCGTCTCTGTGTCTTGGAAATTCACGTCTATTCAATGCTCATAACAGTCCACAACACCTTCAATGAAACCAGGTAGAAGTGAATAAAAGTTTATTGTAATGCCAACAAACAAAGAATGGTTAAGCGCTTTCACTTGAATAAAACAAGCTTCCTCAGAACACCATAGCTTACATCACAGTTGTTTAAATAACTTTTTTGGCGTTGAACTTTTATGGTTGCTGCACTGTTTGCATCATTAAGACTAGAACATGCCCTCCTCTTCTATTTTTGCCCAAGAAACATCCACTGTATAATTACGCATGCCCTGTTTAGTATTTTTATTCAATCTTGCCCTTAAAACTGCCTTCCAGTGTGCTTAAAAACACTCTCGCCGAGAAGCAGGAACTTCTATAATTATGTTGCTACACGTGTTTGTTTTGCTACAGGATTGTACTTTTGCTATGGACTTTTGCACACGTTTTCATATTCACCTGTTTTAATTTGGGATTTATTACTCTAAAATATCCTAAGGTCTGATTGCGTTTCTAGATTATGCAGCCTTATTGGGTAAGTTATGGATGTACTGTAACAAAATTAATTTACAGGATGTTTCAGAGTGATTTGAGCAGTGGTATTGCTGGCTGTTGCTGTTTGAGGGGTGGCCACGGTGGTGCAGTGGTTAGCATTGTCGCCTCACAGCAAGAGGTTCTCTGGTTCGATCCTTGGCTGGGATGCCTCCCTGTGGTTGCGTGGGTTTCCTTCGGGTGCTCCGGTTTTCTCCCACATCCCAAAGACATGCTGTAGGTGGATTGGACACTCTAAATTGGCCCTAGGTGTGAGTGTGTGTGTGTGCCTTCCATGGAAGGTTGGACGCCGGGCTGGCAACTATTCACCATAAAACTCCACTACCAATTATGAGCAGACACGTGAACCGCTGTGGCGACCCCTAACCGGGAAAAGCCGAAAGAAGAAGAAGATTGCTGGCTATTTGAAATGCACTGAAATTATGCATTTAGTCTAGTGTGGAGTTTTGTGCACTGTAAATCTGATTTGTTTGCAAGTTGACTAGCAGTGCATGAGTTTATGAATGTTCTGATTATTGCTTTCTTAATTTTTTTTCTTAAAAAAAATAAAGAAAGAAAAAAGCTTTATGGGACTGCTGAGCAAATCTTTTTATCTTTTGCATGGCTGACATTCTCTTAAGGAACCACGTTTCTGTTGAATTGTGTATTGCATTATTTTTTCCTTGTAAAATAGTTGCATTCTGAAAGATTCACTGGACTGTCATTTCATTTGCAAACTGCTATCTAAAAATTGATGATGGCCAATTATTGTTTGTTTTAAAGTGTGTTGCTGCATTATGGAGCTCAATTCCTTTAGTATATGTAGTCTTTGAAATGGTCCATAAATGCATTAATGATTCCAATTCTAGATTACTGTGTCATGTGGAGCATTTTATTTATTTATGTATTTATTTATTTGTTTGTGTATTAGTGCAGTGAGCTGCAGTCACACTTCATGCTGTCGTTCTGTGTTTGTGTCTGATAAGTTGCCATTTACCGACTGTTCAAAGCAGATCGATTAACCACCCTAGAAAACTGACACTTTGCATAGTTGTTTAGTTATGAAATAAATTTAATTCAATAAAATTATTGCAATATAACCTTGTATTTTTATTGCTGGTTAAAATATTTGGCTTCTTGTACATATTTTTATTTTTGGTTTATTTAAGGACTATTGACTAGAGACTAGTATTTCTTAAAATGCAAACAGAGTTCTTATGTGTTGGCATTAATGTAGCTTGATCATTTGATAATGAATAGCTTTCTCTAAACTGATTATTTATGTTGAATAAACAGTTGTGTCATTTTTGCTTTGTGAGTCTTTTGTTAAACGCATCCTGTCTTGAAGGGACAGAGGTCCTTATGCTTACTTTAGCATCCTCCACAAACACACACACACACACACACACACACACACACACACACACACACACACACACACACACACACACACACACACACACACACTTATGCCCAGGGTTACCTAAAAGACTATGTGTAGCATCAGTGAGGCTGTAATATACACACTGGCATGAACTTATTACAGTGATCACATTCTGACCCATGTGTCTGCTAATACCTGTGGAACTAGCATATTTACATTTTGAACACCCCCACATCAGATATGTACATATTACTAAATTAAACAAGATAGATGGTAGTCCCCACCACCATATGTGACTGCCTGTACAATTAAATAACACTAGATTAAGCAGGAAGTATGGGGCAGCTGTGTTGGTGCAGTGGTTAGCTTTGTTGTCTCATAGCAAGTTTCCCTGGTTTGATTCTCATCTGGGGTGCCTTCTGTGTGCAGTCTGCATCTCCTCCCTGCGATTGTGTGGGTTTTCTCTGGGTGTTCCGGTTTCCTCCCACACCCCAAAGATATGCTGTAGGTGACACTCTTAAGTTGTCCCTAGATGTGAGAGTGTGCCTCCTGTGGAATGTTGGGTGCCAGGCTGGCAACTTGACGCTGTAAAACTCCACCACCAATCATTCTGCTGTGGCGACCCCTAACTGTGAAAAGCAGAAGAAGATTAAGCAGGAATTATGAACATCAGTTCTGTGGACCTGTCAGCAGATAGGGATACTGTGTTGGGATTGTAAGACATTGCTTTTTGTAGCTGTCTGGATTCATTTTTTTCCCTTGCTTTTGAAAGCAATGAGCATACCATAAAATATGCACAGGACATCTTGGAGCAGTTGAAAGGCTTTTTTTTCAGTTCTACGTATCCTTAGAAATTTTGTTGGGTTTAAGTGAGTATATTAGAGTGATTTCCCAATCAGTACAGTTCCAAAGTGATAGCAACTAACTGTTGAAACCATCAGCTGTTACTGCTATTCCACAATAGTGGCATCACAGGGGCAGTGTCCTGCTTTTGGCCAGTTATGCCTGACATATCAGTACTGCTTACTGTGAGTCTGTGTGTATTTCATACCTCCAAACATTTCATTATCTTTATCTGTTACTAGTGAAATTTATGCTCAATGCATATGCTATTTTAATATGATGAATGATAGTCAAACTAAATATCTACACATTTCCCAAGTGACAAGATGATGTATTCACATGTATTTCGATATCAGACCCTATGAAAAATGCACTTCTGTTCTAAATGACCCACTGTAATAATGTTTTCTTTCCTTTGAAGTAAGATGTTAGACAGGTCCGTAGACAGCACGATTAGGACACCTGTTGGGAGTCATGGCTACCTGTGTCATAACTGCCAACCCATTTGTTTATGTCAAACCTATTCTTCCATTTTCCTTTTTAAAAACAAAGCATACTCATTCACTTAGGAGTCCCAGTGTCTGCAGTCACCTTACAGATGGGATAATTGACACTTCCTTCAATGACACTCCCTTCCTATTAAAAACACTCAGGGTCATTGTTATTCAACTGACCTCACATGTTATGTTTTCTGAAGTCATTCAAATACATGTATTTTGTGTTTTCTACTTAAGTAAGGTGTTGTCAACCCTGCACTTCAGAGCTTGTGTTGCTTTGTTCTCTTGTAATCTGATTTGCATCAAAGACATGCATTTTAATTTGAATGCCAAGAGCATGTCTGTTTTTTAGTAATTTTTGTTACCTCCACAGGATGCTTTCTCTCTGTACTTCAGCTCTACCTTTTGATATGCACATGTTTACTCTAAGGCATCTTTCTCGCATGACAGGTTAATAATGCATTTTTGAAAAATGAGTCATGGCCAGTACACTGTATGAAATCATCTGTTTTCTATCCACCCAACAAATTAATTTTATTTTTTTTGTAACTAGTGCTTGTTTTCAACTTCAACCAAGTTGGTCTCTGTGATATAAGGAAATATTGCTAGCCCAACTATCTGGAATTCTGTAAATACTTCTATGTCATTTGTGCATATTGATATGATTTATCCAGAACTGTATGTTATGTCCTGAGCTAAAATGTAACCACAGCATGCCCTGCCGACTTAGAACAGAAAATAAGTTGAAATTAGATTACTTTACAATTGTGCTATAAAAGTTCTCCCACAGTTTCAGTGTTGCAGACACAATGACTAGAGCTAGAAGTTTTTGTATTGTCTTGAAAGAGAAGTAATTACTAGGTTTAAAATGTAAAAGTATTTTATTGTTTAATGACTTCCATGATCTGCAAACATCTGAGAGATGTGTATTTTTAACACAAGAGTTGTTAAATTCTGTTAGTTTCTGATTTAGCTTGGGAACTGAAATCAGTTGACAAAAAGTGATGTCATCCAAGCTAAACCAGCAGTAATGTTTGATATTGATCTAAGAACTCTCTCAGAGAGGGACTGTACATTTTGTATTATGTCTTTGACCTGGAAACATCCACTCATCATCATCATCTGCACTTGCATTGCTGTAAGTAAGATTAAGGGGATAATATCTCTCTTAGATATAGATAGGAATATAGTAAAGATTAATTTAGATGTTTTCTATATTTATTTGAGATTGTCCTGCAATGCTGTTTTAAAATATGTCCTGTGATTTTGAACTCTGAAGTTACTGTCTTGATTGACTGAGTATTGTCTTGTTCTTTTATTATTTATTATTAAATATATTTAAATCTATCTTTGTGGCTGATATTTGTGAGACATATTTAAGCTCTTAGAGTACTTGCATATGTATTTGGTGACATTGTACAGGCTACTCCTAAATAGCCTTGCAAGTCTTGGTAAGACTACCATTTGGATAATAGTAACATTACACTGTAGGATTGGACACCATTTGTAAGGACTTTATAGTAGCTGATAAGTAGGGGTTGGTGGCAGTGAAATCTACCTTATAATCTTGGAAGAAGGGGGCATAGCTAGTAAACGTGTGCCAGCCTTCCCCAGGTGTGTGTGTGTAAGCCACATCTCAAAGTGTGTGTGTGTGTGTGTGTGTGTGTGTGTGTGTGTGTGTGTGTGTGTGTGTGTGTGTGTGTGTGTGTCAGCTACTTGGGTAGGGACACGAAGCACTGGTTGGACAGAGAGGGTGCTGGAGGTCTTGGCTTGGCCCCTCAGCTGAGATCTTAACCCTATAACTGTGCCAGTGGGGAGTCTTAGTGGGGATCTACAGAAAGAGGGAGAAACCAACCCTAGAATGACTGTGACCTCCGTGTGCTCTTAAGAGAAAAACATCTGTGGTTAAGGGGCAAATGGCACTATAGTTAGCATTATAAAAAATAATTGGAGGATTATTTCATCTGATAGTGAACTTATGAGGAAGTTAGGTATGAAGCCTCAGATTGTGTTTAGAAGAGAAAAAAAACTTCAAGAATTATTTAGAATCTAGTAAAATACAAGTAGCCACAGAGCTAAGAAGGATCGGAACCTTTAAGTGTGGCAGGTGCTCTCAGTAGCCTAACATATTGGTGAGGGATGTATTTAAAGTAAATAATAAAATCTTTAAAGTGAATGGACATTACACATGTCATACTGGAGGGGTGGTCTGTTTAGCCCAATGCTAAATATGTGTGACTTTTTATGTGGGCAAGACCACACAGAAATTCAGTGAACGTATGTATGAACATCTGGATATTAAGAAAAAGAGGGAGAACAATTTATATCAACATATAATTAATTTTAGTGATCATTTTTTTTTTAATTTTTAGATGTTAAGTTGTCTATCTCGCCTTCATTCTTGCTGGATGGGTTCGGAGCCGACCTCGGCTCCGACTCGGCCACTCTAAAAGCTCGAGAGTTGGTTCCACCGGCTCGAGGCTCCCCTTATATCCCACAATGCTAGGCGAGAGTTACCTCAGATCTCGTTTGCCGCTACAGCTTCGAGGTTGGTTTTCTACCGGTTCTTGGTAAGTGACTTTTCTTGTTGAAATTAGTCTTTCAAAACCCCTTTAATTTTAATATATTTACTTAATTCCCTTAGTTTAGAGAAAATTTTATCCCCTTCTAAAAAAATTTCCGTTTTTTCCCTCAAGAACCTTAGGTTCTTCCCTTGGGCCTACAGGCCTTTCCTTCCCTAGTGGAGTGTGTGTGTATTATTTTATTTTAAAATCCTAGTTACTGGTTTTATTATATTTTAACTTGACAGGGTGTAACTAGTGTGTTTGTGTGTGTGTTTGTGTACACCTGTTCAAAAAATGTCTAAAGAAGCAAAGGTCTTCGATTCAAGAAGTGTGATGCGTGCTGTCAGAAAATGTCTCTGACAGACGCTCACACTTCTTGTGTCTACTGTCTGGGGCCTTTGCACCTGCAGGACTCCTGTGCTGTGTGCCATGGCTTCAGCCCCAGGGTCCTGCAGGAAAGAAAGAATAAATTGATACTCAGAGGCTTACTCAAGCCAGAGGATTCCCTGTCTGTTTCAACAGGGAAGCCCTCTAAGGCATCTAGGTCTTCGGCTCCGGCTACTGAGCCGAGACCTAAGGTTTCTCAACCTCTGCCTTCATCGGCTCCGGCTGGAGCCGATAAGTCTCAGTCCACAGTTTCTGTGGCCCCCTTGGCTCCGGCCGGAGCCGAGGTAGTAGAAGTTCCCGTGTCGGCTCCGACCAGACCTTCGGAGCCGACAACTAGGAAGAGGTCCAGGTCACCATCTCTTGGCTCCGTTCATTCGGCTCCAGGATCTCCCCTGCTGTCTGAACGGAGCCAAAGATCTCACTCCTCTAGGTCATCGAGGCTGTCGGATCATGACCTTCAGAGGGTAGTGAGTCGACTACTTAAGTCCGAGGCACTGGCCCAGATGCTTCAGAGCCCGACTCATCAGTCGATGCCTGCCCCGGTCCATCAACATATTCCTCCTTCGACTCTCTTGAGCTCGGAGCCGGGTCGTGTCGGAACCGAGACTGTGATAGCGCCGAGCCGATACAATTGTCTTCGGCCCGCTCGCTCCGCTTTCTTCCTTGGAAGAATCTCGGCGCCGGACTTCCTCGTCGGCTCCGAGGGGTGAGTGGCATCGGACCCTTGTCCGACCCCCCTCTCCCTCTCGGTGCTTCGGCGCTGGTGAGTTCGGCTCCGACATCGGCCTTGGAGCCATCACTGTCGGTGCCGAGGGGGTTGTTAGCTTCGGAGCGGGACCTCTGGCTCTGCCTGACAGGGGTGCATTCGAGGTCATGCGGAGTGTGTTAGAGCCTGGCTCTACTCCACAGTCGGCTCCGTCCGCCCCTCCCCACGGTGCCTCAGGCTAAGTCGACTCACTCCCTCATCCCGGACCGCAGAGAGCCAACTCCTCAGGAACCCCTGTGGGATTTCATCCTCTTCCGAGGCCTCTCCTGATTTGGCAGAAGAGCCCTCGGAAGAGGAAGTGTAAGAGGAAACACATTGACTCACCTGAGTCCATCACATCAGACACAGATTTGGATGATTCTGAGGGTTCCCCCCGTTCCCCTTCTGAAGATGTCTCATTTGCAGACATTCTGGAGATCCTGAAACAGAGGGAAATTGGCCAGCCCTCAACCCTTCGGAGGACAAATCTGTGTATCTTGAGGCGTTTGGCTCTCGTCCTTCCACCTCCTGGGTGTCCCCCCCCTTCGACCCCCTCATGCAGGTGGTTGCTAAGAAGGCATGGACGGCTCCTGATTCAGTGGACCCCACTCCCAGGAGACCCTCCAAGTTCATAACAGCTCCAGCAGACAAACAGTTTTTAACAAAAGGAGTTTCTGTGGATGCTATGGTGGTAGCTGCTGCCACTAAGAAGGAGCTAGCTGATCCTTCAGTACCTGTCCATCCACCTAACAAGGAATCTAGGTCCATGGACAGGTACGGGAAGCGGATGTTCTCGTCAGCGACATTTACCATGCGTTCGCTGAACTACCTGTGCCATTTTACTCGTCTTCAAAGGGACTTGATCAAGGAAGCGAGTGAAATGTTAAAGGACCCTACAGCTGCGGGTTTCCAAGATAAGATGAACACGCAGCTGGCTACCCTTAACTCCATAACCAACTCCTCCATGCGCCTTCTTTCTTACGCGGCTGATGGAGCGAGCAGAGCCGCAGGGACAGGTGTGGCCTTACGTAGGCATGCCTGGATGCGGCTATGCAATTTTGCAGACCCCTTCAAGACGTCTTTCACGAACTCCCCGTTTGATGGATCATCCCTCTTTGGTCCTCAAGTGAAAGAAACCTTGACTAGGTGCGAGACTGATGGCAAGACCCTTTCTGCCGTCGGAGTCCATTTTTCTACTCCTTCCAGGCCTTACCCCAAAGGCCAGAAAGGTGGAAAGATGTGGTTCCGTAAACAATCTCAAGGGACTTCGCCTGACGCACAGAGTCGTTTCCCGCCAGAGGCAGAGGCGGAATAACAATGGTAGACGTCGCCCTAGGGGCAGGGGGGGTCCGCAGAACCAGGGCAATCGGGAAGCCTTCCCTGACAAGCCCTTTCAGCATCCCTGAGGTGTTGCCCGACTGCCCATCTTTGGAGGCAGTCGGGGGAAGATTGTCACTGTACCCAGAAGCCTGGCTATCCCTGACTCAAGACAAATGGGTACAGTCCATCATTTCTGAAGGCTATTCTATCCCCTTTCTTCGCTTTCCAAATCAGTCAAAAAAATCCCTTCCAGATGTTCCACCCACTCAAAGGGATCTAGCAGTTTTGGAGATCTCAAAACTGCTTGCAAAAAGAGCAATTCAGCCAGTTCCAGCAGACCAGCAAGGATCCGGAATCTACTCAAGGTTCTTTTTAGTTCCAAAGAAAACAGGGGACTGGAGACCAATTTTGGATCTCAGTATCTTGAACAGATCAGTCAAGAAAACAAGATTTCGGATGGTCACGCTGCAATCCATCCTTCCCCTTTTGGGCAAAGGAAACTGGATGTGCTCTATAGACCTTCGGGATGCGTACTATCACATAAAATGAACAGACGCTCCAGAAGATTCCTCCGCTTCAGGCTGGGAACCAGTCATTTTCAATTCAGGGCCCTGCCCTTTGGTCTCACCACTGCCCCGGTGTTTACCAAATGCATGGCAGTGGTAGCTTCTCACCTGAGACGACAAGGATTCCAGGTGTTTCCATATTTGGATGACTGGCTCCTCACAGCTCCCACCAAGCATCTCCTTCTGATGGCCAGAGATTACACTTTTCGCGTTTGTCAAAAGCTGGGTATTTCAATAAATTGCGAAAAGTCTGTTTTGTCGCCTTGTCGTACTATTACCTACATAGGCGCAAATCTAGATACAATAAACATGTCTGCAAGACTAACACATCAGAGAATAACAGACATTCACAAATTGGTATCACTCCTTTTCAACAACAACAGAATCAAAGCCAGGTTAGTTCTGAAGGTGTTGGGAATTATGGCAGCGGCCATGCCTCTGCTTCCATTAGCCAGATACCACATGCGAATCCTTCAATGGATGCTCTTTACTCAATGGTCATACCAGCAACTTCCATTGTCTCACACCATTATGATCACGCAAGCGTGCAAAAATCATCTCATGTGGTGGATGTCTTCCCCCCAGCTCTTGTCGGGAAGACCCTTTGTTCCACCTCCTCCGGTTGCTACTCTGACAACGGATGCCTCCCTGATCGGGTGGGGGGGGCATTATCAGGGCAGGACGGTCCAGGGCACATGGCAACCAAACGAGTGCCACTTGCACATAAATGTTCTGGAGATGAGAGCAGTGCTTTTAGCGTTGCAAGCCCTTCAAGACTCTCTTCCCTTGGGAACGATTGCAATCCAGACAGACAATATGTCTGTAGTGTGGTACATCAACAAACAAGGCGGAACCAGATCTTACCCCTGTGTCGAGAAGCACTCAGACTGTGGCAATGGGCGATTTCTTCTCAGCGTTTCTGATAGCAACGCACATCCCGGAAGTCCAATCAAATTGCGGACAAGTTGAGCAGAGCTATACTCATGCCTCACGAGTGGTCTCTGAAAGACTCTGTAGTGAGAGAAATTTTTCTCAAGTGGGGTCAGCCTTGCTGCGATCTTTTGCTACTCCCCAAAACAGCAAGTGCAGAGAATATTTCACTCTATTCCCTTTACCAGGCCAACCCAGCAGAGACGCTCTAGTCCAAGTTTGGCCCGGGACTTCTGTATGCATTTCCTCCTTTCCCACTGATCTCTCAAGTAATACAGAAAGCTATCGCTCAGAAGGCCTCATTGATCCTCATTGCTCCTTACTGGCCTCGACAAGTGTGGTTCCCCTTTCTACATCGTTTCTCTTGAGCGACCGTGGAATCTGGACCTAGTTCCAGATCTTTTGATCCATCAGTCGGGTCAGTTTCATCGCTCCCTCCCCTCTCTGAACCTCACTGCTTGGTTCCTCCAGTTCCAACCTTAGCCAGGCTTCCTCAATTATCTCACTCTGTTAGAGATATTTTGATAGCTTCCCATAAATCTTCCACTCGAAAGATTTATTTGAGTAAGTGGAAACGCTTCACATATTGGGCTCAAGGAAAGGACATAGATCCTTTCACTGCTTCCATCCAACTAGTCCTCGATTTTCTAACTGAACTCTTCCATGCAGGTTCATCTCCCTCTACACTTAAAGTTCAATTGGCAGCTATTTCTAACTTTCATGTGGGTATTTCTGAATCTGCCCTAATGTCCCACAAGCTCTGCAAAGCCTTTTTGAAAGGAGTTTTTCTTCTCAGACCTCCTATAAGAAATCCTCCTTCTCCTTGGGACCTAAATTTAGTTCTTGCTTCTTTGATTCTTCCCCTTTCGAACCTGCAGTCTCCTGTTCTTTAAAATTATTATCATGGAAAACTCTTTTTCTGGTAGCTATTACATCAGCTAGAAGAGTTTCAGAGCTTCAAGCACTCAGCTGTCGTCCTCCTTATCTTTTGTTTCATAAGGACAGAGTATCCTTACGAACTAACCCGTCCTTTTTGCCTAAAGTGGTCTCGACGTCAAATCTGAATCAAAGCATTGATCTACCGGTCTTTTTCCAGAATACTCCAATAGGTCTGAACAAAAATTACACTGCCTGGATGTTCACCGTCAATTGAGGTACTACTTGGATAGAACTAAACAGTTCAGAAAATCTGATCAGCTGTTTGTCTCCTATGGAGAGCAGAAAGGGACTTTCAGTTTCAAAGGTATCATTATCCAGATGGCTAACATCTTTGATTTCCCTTGTATATGAAATTAGACATCAAAAGCTGCCTGATAAACCTAAGGCTCATTCCACCAGAGCTTTGGCTACTTCTTTAGCCTTCCAAGACAGACTGCCTATCGACACCATTTGTGCAGCGGCTACTTGGGCTACTCCTCACACTTTCATTTCTCATTATAAGTTGGATTTAGCTTCTAGGCATAGAGCTAACTTTGGTTCCACTGTTCTCAGGAGTCTGTTCCGTTAGGCCACCCGGGACAAGGTGCTAGGGACGGTCCCATCCAGCAAGAATGAAGGCGAGATAGACAACTTAACATATAGAAGTTATGTTCTTACCATAATGTTCCATGTTAGTTGTCTTCTTCTCGCCTTCTTCTTGCGTCCCACCCTCCTTCCCCTTGGCCTGGACAGACCTAGAGGAGTTCTGATTGTGACCTCTCTTTCTACCACCTCTTTCTTAGACATATGCTATTATGCATATTTCCTGGTTCAGGATGTAGGTCACCCTTCTTTCTTCCTGTTGTTAGAGGTGGACTCTGTTTTACAGTTATTCTGTTACTATTATAAGCTGGGGTTAGCTTACAAACGAGATCTGAGGTAACTCTCGCCTAGCATTGTGGGATATAAGGGGAGCCTCGAGCCGGTGGAACCAACTCTCGAGCTTTTAGAGTGGCCGAGTCGGAGCCGAGGTCGGCTCCGAACCCATCCAGCAAGAAGAAGGCGAGAAGAAGACAACTAACATGGAACGTTATGGTAAGAACATAACTTCTATTTATTGAACAGGTAAAACCAGATTATCAAAGGAGGGTAACAAAGTGTGAATTAAAATTGCAGGTTTTATTAAATGTTACTTTTTATCCAGGAATTAATGAAGCTTTTTCCATTAATTCTGTTTTAAAATTAAGGCATTATACTGTTTCTAGTTACTATTTTTTTTAATTGGTTTTAGAATTTCATACAATGTTTTTCAACTCATGCTGTGTCTTTCGGCTTTTCCCGGTTAGGGGTCGCCACAGCTGAACTCCAGTCAACTAATGATTGGCAGTAGATTTTTACGTGCCGAGTTGCCAGCCCTGACGCACAACCTTCAACGAAGGTACGCCCATTCACGCATGTCTCCACACAGAAGATGCTTTAGCTGAGAATCGAACAGGACAACGTCTTACTGTGAGGCGACAACGCTACCGCAACACCACTCATGTGATATGTAATTTTGTGTATAATGTGATTTGATTCAAATGTTTTTCGTTCTGATGAAGTTCCAACTTGGGAACGAAAGTGCTTAACCTTAATAAAATTTTGGATTTACTGGCTTGTTTTTTCATCGTGCACTTGCTACCACAAGTGTGTGCATTCCTGCTTTGTTTTCACCATTTGGTGCCTAGTATAAAATCTTCATACTACCCACAATCACAGACACCAGTGATCAATATGCAGAAGTGTATGGAAATGTCCTGTACAAACACTTAAGTGACTGCATAAACTCTGCTGTTCCCGACTAGATCAAAACCAGGTCTTCTCATAAAAACAAGCCACTATGGTAGACTTTAAGTATGAACAGATTATATAACAAGAAGGAGAAACTGTTGTCCAAAAGCAATAGGGATATCACTCTGCAGAGGAAAAGTTCCCTCCTAAGCCTAAACAGCAAAATCAGAAATCTTGTAAAGTCTTCTAAAGTAAATTACACAGCTGAAATTACATCCCTAGCCAAGGATAATCATAAGACATTCTTTCACTTTGTCTGAAACCTAAAAGGGAATGTCCATCTATGTGCAGAAGTGGTTGTAGATGGGATCACTCATACTGCATTGGAAGATATCACCAACCTGCTAGCTGACAGATTCAGTGAAAACTTCATGCCCCTATCCTCACTTGCCATATCCCAAAGCATACCCGACACCAGTCCTCTGCCTAGTATCTCTAGAGAACAGATCATCTCACAGGTTGTTTACTAGATCTAAAACAAGACCTAGCTGACCCACTTGGTGTTCTCTTTAATCATAGCTTGTGGACTGGCTATGTTCCTGCAGAATGGAGAACAGCAACAGTAATACCCCTGCACAAAGGCGGGGGGGGGGCATCAGTGGGGCTTGGAAATACAGACTCATAAGTCTAACCAGACTCATATGCAAGGCTATGGAAAGAATTATCATAGACCATATCACTGAGGACATAGGTGATCTCCAAATGCTAGATCCAACCCAGTTTGGTTTGTTAAGAGTAGATCATGCTTATTAAACCTGGTAGACTTCTTTGACAATGTAACCAAAGCCATGGCCGAAGGAAAGGCAGTGCAGACAGCCTATCTCGACCTTTACAAGGCTTTCAGCACAATCCCCCATCATTAAAAAATTCTCCCAGATAGGAATTAACCCTTATGTTACTAAATGGGTAGCCAATTGGCTGACAGATAGAACACACTCTGTCATAACTGGAGACTCCACCTCCACCAGTAGACCTGTCACCAGTAGAATACCACAGGGGTCTGTGCTGGGCCCCTTACTGTTTGGCAGCTCTTTCTCAGAAGTCCAGGCCAAAGTAGACACCCTTCACCAGGTTCACTGATAATTGCAAACTGGGAGCAGTCACTGAGTCCCCCAACAATGTCATATGACATATTACAAGAAGGGCTAACACAAACAAATGATTGGTGCCAAAGCCATTGTCTAAAACTAAATGCAAAAAAAGCATTATTGTTTCCAATGGTAAAATGGAATTCCCTACAAATTACAATATTGACAGCAGCTCCCCCCCCCCCCCACCGAGTTCCAACTCATTGGTGCAAGACTTGCAAACACGGGTTGATAGCAAGTTTCCACAGTGTAAAGGAAAGCCTTCTATGTAGTGCACCTCTTAAGCAAGGGCATAGCATCCAATTCAAGGGATGTTATAACTCCACTGTACTTGACCATTATCAGATCACTAATGGAGTATAATGCACCCTTTTGCATGTACCTCTTCAGACACCTGCAGCAGCTGGAGAGACCTTAGAGATTTCTCACTAAGAAAAAAGAGGGACTCCAAACCATGACCTACATGGACAGGCTGAAAGCCCTGTCACTTTACTCTATATCTTATAGGTTGCTGAGAGGTGACTTGTGCCTGTTCTATAGAGCAAACTCCAACCCTGCCCTAATGGAAATGCTGCATATCCACAAGTCAAATGGCTCAAGAGTCACTCGCTTTAGGGATCTCAGCCAAGCGTGTGACTCCCTATTCATATAAAACAGAGCTCCTCATTGACCCTATTCAAACGCTACCTAGATAATTAGATTGGAGACTGCAAATGCACCCATAGGATGGCACCCATGTCCCTTATGGACAGGGTTACCTGGTGTTAATCACACATCCACTCTGTTCATAAATTCATTCTGCAAACTACCTCCCCCAAAAAAACAACAAATGGAGATGCTTGGGATTGACCTGGGTAGGCTTGTAAATGCTCTAGGGCTGCTAGCTAGTAACCTCCTATGAACCTATGATCTCTATCTTATTTTTCTTAAAAAAGTCAGCTTTTATGAAGAACACCTCATTCCTCCTCAAAAGAAGGATTTGGCCCATACTGACTCTCATATCTCCTCACAGTAACCTACTACACTGAACTAGACATTATAGTAGAGTCCATACCCCACCTGCTAACCTTCAACACTTGAGATAACTCCTTTCAAAATCTCCCATCAGCTTAAGCTAAGCAATAGCATCTTATTCCTATGAAATTTTAATACCGACCACTCAGGGACCACAGCTCACTGAAGCTGATAGTCTACTAAATGATTGTCTAACTCAAGTAGTAAAGGATTTCATCAGGCCTAACTTCACTTCTACAAATCACTCACTATTAGAATGGATAATCATTCAGTAGTAAACTTTTCAGGATCAAGGTACACAAGTGCTTCCTGTTTTAAGTGATCAGACAACAGCCAGCTTTGTCTTGACAATCAAAAGAGTAAAATATACTCTTGTTAATTTTTTTTTTTCATTTTATTGTTTCTTTTCACTTGACTCTCCAGTCTATCCTTCTGCCCCAGTGACCTATTTATTCCTGTGTCCTAGCTAGCAATAGGCAATTGTAACTGGGGATGAGTGTTGTGTGGCAGTAAGTCATCATTTTACATAAATCATGCACAGCAGAGAAAAATCCCTTCAACTTCATAGGTAATTACTAGGCATACAGTCCAGTAGACCATTAAGAAATAGTCCAAATTTTCAATTCCCTCAAAGCACTGTCTGGTTAAGTGACTTACTCAATATCACACAGTAGGTAAATGAAGGTGGAAGATTCAAAGCTTGCACTCTTGATACCAGAAGCAGCACACTGACAAATCAGAGCTTTCATCCTTTGCACTAACTGCCAGAATCCTCTGTGCTAACTGCTAGACTGTTGATGTCCTTTGTATGGATCATTATTGCAGTAGAATTTATGACATATGGTTATTGGCCACAGGCTGATATCCACTCAGCTATCTTGATTCCGAGAGCTTTCCAGACAAAGTGGTAGGGACTGAGCTCATGCTCATGCGAGGCCACAAACCTCTATTTTGGATAAAGGAAGGTACTGATGAGAAGGTGTGTGGTTGTATATTTCATCCCTAGAGCTTCATTTGTAAAGAATCTTCAAAAAGATAAGTGTTGTGCTGGTGAAAACATATTTTCTTTGCATACTTGTGCTGTACTGGTACATATTTTTATTTTTATTTTGCTGGTGAGATTTTAGATGGGAAATATCCGGAGATATGAGGCCTGTATAGCCTTTGTGAGTGCAGGCAACAAATCCCACATATGAATCATCACTCAAAGTGACTTTTTTGTCTTGGTGAGCCACATCTTTCAATAGATTGCCAGATTTTTGGGGGGGTCTTAAAAAAAAACTTGAAGAAGTTGGGAGGTCATGTTTAGAGTGTAGTTCACAAAGCTTGGTCATCTGGCACCCTGGTCACTTCCCCATAATGGACCCCCCATACTAAGAGTTAGCACTAAACAAAAAATCAAACAAAAAAGGTATTCCATGAATTGAGGATCCCAAAAAGTTTTCTTTATTTCTGTAACTGTTGCAAGCACCATGCTGCAATTGCTAGTTTACACTAAAATTCAGTGTTAATGCAGTAGGAGCACTCATTCACAAAGCCTCAATATCCTTGCATGTGTGATAATTAATGAATGCCAATACTGCACTTTTGACTCATTGGCACTTGCTGATCCCACCCCCTACAGCCTGGGGCATCCTCCTTCTCCTTTACCAAACCATAGTTATGTTTCTGTTTTGAGAAAGAAAAAGAAATGTGAAGCCATGATGCTGGTGTCTGAGCAGTCTTCACCCCCTTTATGGTAAGACCTTCTCCTAACATGGTTTCCAAAAAGTAGCACTGGTATAAGGAGATCACTGGAGAGAAAAGCATCAAAGAGAACACTAGGGAGAAAAAGATAAAACTAATGAAGTCCCATGGGACTTAGGATGCTTCAACCAGTGGTGTCATCCATCCCTATTAGTGGCAAAAGATGCTTCTGCGAGTCTCTACTCAATTCCTTGAGATGCAGACATGCATCTTCCTCCCAGGCTAAGGACCATAAGTAAGTTACACTGAATGTCCTGTACATCTGTATACTGGACATCTGACCATTATCTGCAGTGCTGTTCAGTACAACTAATCAGAGGCAGGATAGGTCAGAAGAGTGGTGCAAAACCACCAGGCACAGATTAATAGGGGGATTTTCTAACATTTACAGGCCTTTAGCAGAGTCCCAAGAATTATGGTCCCATACCCAGTTTATTCAAGAACTTTAAATGTTAATGATAGACCCTTTTCTGCTGTGGTAGGAGGCTAGGCAATGGTTTATGATGCCTGCACCCTCAAGACAGATTAAACATAAACAGCATTCTGCTCAGGCCACATATTTGGATTTCTCCTCAGAAGAATAAGAAGATGATGATGAGGAGGAGGAGAAGGAGGACTTAGCCTATATGACTCAGATGTGTCACCCCATAATATATGACTCAGATGATGAGGAATCAATTTTGACAAGATATCTGCCTGAAGATGTGTCTTTGGTGAAAGCCCCACACATAGGCGACAAAGCAGGTGACTGGTACTACAAAGAGATATTTGGATCTCTTGGGCCAGGAGGAACCCTCAAAAATATCTCCATTGTTTGACACATTCAGAGATGCCTTCTTAGTAGTACATTGAGACCAGACTCTCAAACTGCTATTCCTAAAAATATGGAACATTTTTACAACTGTAGCAGGCTTACTAATATTTCTGTAAATACCCACTGGCATACTCCAAGGTGATCTTCCTAGATGCTTCTGTGGTTTCAGGTTGGTTCCATGATCCAACAAGCTCCCTAATGACAGAGAGAGTAGAGTCCTAAATAGATGACATAAGCAAGCATACATTTATGTAAATGAAAACAAACCATATTGATATAATTTTAGTTGCAAACATTATACATCAGTTGTAATCTATCCAGTCACTGTCAGTCAAACATTTCATACTTCATTCAAATCCTGCTTCTTTTAAACCTCATTCCTTCTCTGCATATACTGTTCCCACAATTCAGATTTTTTTCTAAGTAATTTGCTCCTACCATTTTCTAAAGATCCCATTCCAGTAGTTTTATCTCTGTTGATATATTTACTTCTTCTAGTACAGTCAATTTAGACTTTGATTTCAGCAAGGCCTTACTATGTCTAGACAATTTCGATTCTATATCATAGTAAAAATATAATTTCCTTAGTTATACCAGTCTGCTCACCCAATATTTGTGATTGAGTTGTCTGCAAGGAATTTTTAAAGTCTGCAACTCATAACATTCCCAGAAAATATGTTCCCAGTTACCTCTTTCTTAACCATCACACCTCCAACATTTGCTATCTACCTGTGGAAAATTTCTTTGGAGTCTACTTCGGGTATAAAATACATATGTAAACACTTCCAAGCAAAGATCCTAAAGCTTCTAGATTTTGTTGCATGTTTGGAAGATATTTTTTTATTGTGTCTTTTGGCTTTTTCCCGGTTAGGGGTCGCCACAGCGGAACTCCAGTCCGCTAATGATTGGCAGTAGAGTTTTACGTGTTGGCTTGCCGGGCCTAATGCACAACCTTCAACGAAGGAACGCCCGTTCAAGCATGTCGCCACACAGAAGACGCTCTAACTGAGGATCAAATGGGCAACGTCTAACTGTGAGGCGACAACGCTACCGCAGCACCACCACCGCATTCCCATGTTTGGAAGCTATATATATATATATATATATATATATATATATATATATATATATATGGGTCTAGGACATTTCACTGAATACACATTTCACTAAAACTCAAATTAGTGTGCACTTTTCACTGAAAGCTCAATTCACTGAAAACTCAATTCACTGAAACACATTTCACTGAAAGTTATATATGGCCTTTTCCCCACTGTAGTGCGGCCCTGGAGTTAGTATATATAGTAAGGGGTGTGTGGGGAGCACCGCCCCCCACATATTTTAAATATTTTGAACTATAAACATGGATACTTGCAATTCCAATATATTACTCTTTTCCAAACATAATATATACTTCAAATATGTGGGGGGCTATGCCCCCCACACACACCCTTACTATATATACTAACTCCAGGGTCGCACTACAGTGGGGAAAAGGCTGTATATAACTTTCAGTGAAATGTGTTTCAGTGAATTGTGCTTTCAGTGATTTGTGTTCAGTCATTTGAGTTTCAGTGAAATGTGCGTTCAGTGAAATGTCCTAGACCCATATATATATATATATATATATATATATATATATATGTATATACACACACACACACACACACACACATATATATATATATATATATATATATATATTCCCATTGTTTCTTTGTGAATTGCTTATACAATCTGTCTTCCCAATCCTTTCTAAATTCCTTTAATTGGTTCTTATAATTATCATGCAATATTTCATATGCTGTACTAATTATTACTTTTTTAACTGCAACTTCTGTTCTACATTCTACTAAAAATGTACTAGTATTGGTCTTTCACTTAGGATCCCCCTATTTCTTTCTTTTTGCCTATACTCTGATATTAATCATTGATAGGGAAGGCAATCTCTAGCCTGCAGTCCATTACTTTTCCCTCTCTAGTTATTTGCTCAGAGTACCTTGGTTCTTTTGCCAGTTTTCTCCTATAAATTCCAGCCCCCTCTTTCCTATTGTCTGTATCCCTAATGGGTCTATATTAGATATTCGAACGCTTAGGTTTTTGAACACAAAAATGTCGACACCTAAACGTCGAAGTCTAATAAATGCGACAGGCCAATTAGTTATTTTTCCCCCAGGGAAAAACATTTGCATGGCCAAAAAAAAAAAAATCTCTAAAACACTAACCAAGTGGGGCACACTCCCCAATGTGGGGGGCTGTACCCCCACACCCCCTGCAAACTAAATATACCAGCTCCGAAATCGCTCTATATCGAGGAAAAGGGGAAATCCCTGATGACGGCCAAGCAAATCTTTTCCCAGGGAAAAAAATTGCGTAATTGGCCTGTCGTGTTTATTAGACTTCAATGTTTAGGTGTCAATGTTTTGGCGTTCGACAGCCTAAGCATTCGAAGATCTAATATAGAACCTTCCTAATTGCAGTCATCCCTATCAGCAGAATCTCTTTTCTCCATTCTTGTGTTGGCTTAGTTCATAGAATACTTTCTGCTACTTTATGAGTTTATGGTTATTGTTATTCTCCTTAAGGGTCTGCATCCAAAATTCCAGTCTCTCCTTGTTTTTTGAGCTTCCCTCCATTTCCTCATAATCCCGTTCCACCTTGAATTATAGGTTTCTGCTTGTGCTATGCTATGCATAGGAGCCTTAACTGTATGTATGTGAAATACCCCTTTAAATCAGGTAATCCCAAACCACCTTGTTCTATTGGAAGAATCAGCTTATCCCACTTGACTCTTGCTGTCTTTCCCTCCCAGATAAAATCTTTCAGCTCTTTATTAATTGCTATCCACAACTTCTCTTTTGGTTGATAAAAATATGCCTGACTTCTGTATAAAACTAAAGGGACTAAAAATATTTTAACTGCTTATATCTTGCCATCAATACCCCTAAAACAGGACTTCCAGTTTCTCAGTTTTGTATTATCCTTAGCTGCCACAGCAGAATCCTTTTTAATCCATACTCCTAAGTACTTAATTTTATTGTGTCCCCATAAATATGGATATTGCCGAGCTAGTTTGTGTACAGGTACATAATTAACAGCTATTGCCTTTGTTTTAGCTTCATTCATTTTGTATCCCAAAAAGATATTAAACTGTCTCAAAATGTTCCACAATGCTGAAAAGTCCTTTTTTGGTTTTATCAGATATAAAATAATATCATCTGCAAACAGAGCCAGCTTTTCTTGACTACCATATCAATTATATCCTTGAATTTCTGAGTCCCTTATTTTCTTTGCCAATTGTTCTAAATATAATGCAAATAACAAAGAGGGTAGAGGACACCCCTGCCTGGTTCCCCTGCTCAAACAGAAATGATCAGAGAGGAACCCATCCACTTTAATTTTCACCTCTGATCCCTCATATATCCTCCTAGTCATCCTTATAATTTTATCATGGAATGCAAATATTTCCATTGCCCTGCTCATAAACTTCCAGCTTACTCTGTCAAATGCTTTCCCTGCAACAAGACCTACCAAAAACAGTGATATTTTGTTACATTCTGCTTCCCTCTGGATCACCAGTATTTTGTTAATGTTGTCAAATGTTTGTCACCCCTCTACAAAACCACATTGATTCATATCTATCAATTTTGGCATTGCCTTTGCCATTCTTTTAGCCATTATAGACATAAGCACTTTATAATCATAGTTTAGGATTGAAATGCTCCTGTAGGAAGCTGGATCTGATAGGTCTTTAACCTGTTTAGGTATTACAGCCCCCACTGCCTTCTTCTAGTATGATGGTGCTTCACCTCCTCTTAAAATACTGTTAAACAAAACCTTCCAGACCTTTATCAGTTTTTTCTCTCCTAGCTTCCAGACTTCCACAGGAATACCATCTATTCCTGGGGACTTTCCTGTGGATTGTTTTTATTTATATATATATATATATATATATATATATATATATATATATGTCACCATTTTTATCTCATCTGCTCCTATCCTAACTGCTAATAACTGAGTCTCATCTACCTCCAACCTTGCCATATTTAATTATTCCATAAACATTTCTGTTTGTACCTTTTCTTGATTTGCATATTTCTCTGTTTTATACAGACTTTCTTAAAATTTCCAAAATATTTCTAGTACCTTTACAGGATCTCCTGTTATCTCACTTGTTATAGGCTCCCTAGGCTTGGAACAATCCTTTCTACTTTCTGTAGCCTGAGCCACTGTGCTAAAACTTTTTGTGCTCTGGCATTATTGTCAAAAAACAGTTGCTTAACAGCAGTCTTTCTAAACTCATGCATATTGTCAAGGTAATCCTTTATTTTCTGTTTAGCATTCTGCACTTGAACCTCTTTTTGTTATGTGAGATTTCCCCTATTCTGCAATACTTTAACCTTTGCCAGGCCGTCTAAATAATTCTTGTTACTTCTCAACCATGTCTCTCTTTCTTTTATTTTCACCATAATTTTAAACTCCACTCCCTATCTATATTTTCAGAAGAAATTTCGGTACTTACGTATTATTGCAACCACATTTTGAAGTCATCATTAATTCTAAAGTTATACCGAAAGTACTTTATCCTGCAGTGGGAAGGGGTGTCTAAACTCCAAAAAATTTTGCTCTACTTTGTGAAACAGGGAGAGAAAAAAAAAAGGCAAAATGTTCCTCCACATGGGTATGGTCCTTTACCCATTAGAGTACATTTATTGTTTTAATGGGATGAACCATTTCAGGAGATGGGATAGTTCTTGCTGGTATAAGCTCTTCTAATGAAAAATAACCCCAAGTACCCATAAAAGATTACCACAGTGAGTAATCAAAATACAAGAGAAGTATATGGGAATGTACAAAATGGGAGTTGGAATTCTGGTGAGATGTTTATGGAAGTATGGATTGTATTAGCGATCTATACACAAGGTAATTAGTACGGTGACAAATCGGGAACTAAGCTTGTTAGGTGTAACAAACCAAAAACCCAGTAAAATGTCATTGTCAGACACAATATAATTTCTGGGAAAATGTTATCAACACACACATTACATATTCTTACTACAGGTTTTGTTTACAGTTCTAACCTGCATTTCTAAAACCAATAACTCATAACTGCACGGAGTACTGATAACAGAGCTATGCATCTGCTTAGCTAATTCAAAAGGACAGATGTAATTTTACATTGATTCATTTTCTTTTCTTTGTGCTTTGGCAAAGAGTTTTTATAAAAGGATGCATTCTTATGATTTCACCATGAAAGATTGACTATTGGGAAGCCTGTTCTTACTTTCCAAAGTGCTAAACCAAACAGCAAATTACTCTTTTCCCTTCTTGTGTGTTAGTTATGCAGTCAAACGCAGAACTTTAACTAAAACGCATACTCATTTAACATTTTCATAACAAGCTTAGTACCCGATTCTTCACCTTGCCAATTTCGTTGTGTATACAATGATAATATTGCTATCATTTGCATCTTCGTGTTCTAAAGAACACTTGCAGCTGCCACAGAAATGTGGTTACAATAATACGTAAGTACCGAAATTTCTGTCTTCTCTAATAACTTCCTAATAATTTCCACTACTCATTCCTTGAGTTCCTCTCTTTTGAACAGGTAGGTGAGGAAAGTGCAACTGTCTCATTTTTATTTAATTACCCTGCGTTTTTATTTTAGATATTATTGGCTCATGATGCACAAGCCAGTGCATTTCTTTGTGCCGGTCCCAAGCCCGGATAAATGGGGAGGGTTGCGTCAGAAGGGCATCAGGCGTAAAATTTTGCCAAACCATACATGCAGAAAACAGTACAGAAATTCATACCGGATCGGTCGAGGCCCGGGTTAACAACGACCGCCACCAGTACTGTTGGCCAACAGGGTGCTGGTGGAAATTGGGCTACTGTTGGCCGAAGGAGGAGAAGAGGCGGAAGGCATGCCCGAAGGCAGGTAAAGGCTAGGACTCTGATAGTGAGGGTCGGAACTTTGAATGTTGACAGTATGACTGGTATAGGGAGAGAGCTAGCTGATATGATGGACCGAAGGATGGTTGGTATATTGTGTGTGCAAGAGACCAGATGGAAGGGGACCAAGGCTAGGTGTATCGGAGGTGGTTTCAAATTGTTTTATCATGGTGTGGATGGGAAGAGAAATGGCATAGTCATTATCCTGAAGGAACAATATGTTAAGAATGTTTTGGAGGTGAAAAGAGTGTCAGATAGAGTGATGTCTATGAAGCTGGAAATTGATGGTGTAATGATGAATGTTGTTAGTGCATATGCTCCACAAGTTGGGTGTGCGATGGATGAGAAAGAACATTTTTGGAGTGAGTTAGATGAAATGATGATGACTGTACCCAAGGGTGAGAGACTGGTGATTGGAGCAGATTTCAATGGGAATGTTGGTGAAGGAAACAGTGGGGATGAGGAAGTGATGGGTAGGTATGGTGTTAAGCAAAGGAATGCAGAAGGTCAGATGGTAGTGGACTTTGCGAAAAGGATGGACATGGCTGTGATGAATACATATTTTAACAAGAGGGAGGCACATAGGATGACATTCAAGAGTGGAGGAAGATGCACACAGGTGGATTATATCTTATGTTGAAGGGCCAATCTGCAGGAGATTGGAGACTGTAAAGTGGTGGCAGGGGAAAGTGTAGTTAGGCAGCATAGGATGGTGGTTTGTAGGATGACATTGGTGATCAAGAAGAGGAGGATGAGTGTGAGGGCAGCACCAAGGTTCAAATGGTGGAAATTGAAAAAGGGTAATTGTGAGGTGATCTTCAGGGAAGAGTTAAGACAGGCACTGGGTGGCAGTGAAGAGTTACCGAATAGCTGGGTAACTACAGCAGAGCTAGTAAGAGAGATGGCTAGAAAGGTGCTTGGTGTGACATCTGGAAAGAGGAAGGAGGACAAGGAGACCTGGTGGTGGAATGAAGAAGTACAGGAGAGTATACAGAGAAAGAGGTTGGCGAAGAAGAAGTGGGATTGTCAGAGAGATGAAGAAAGTAGACAAGAGTATAAGGAGATGAGGTGCATGGCAAAGGGAGAGGTGGTGAAAGCTAAGGATAAGGCGTATGAAGAGTTGTATAAAAGGTTGGACACTAAGGAGGGAGAAAAGGACCTGTACCGATTGGCTAGACAGAGGGACCGAGTTAGTAAAGATGTGCAGCAGGTAAGGGTGATAAAGGATAATGAGGGAAACGTACTCACAAGCAAGGAGAGTGTGTTGAGCAGATGTAAAGAGTACTTTGAGGGGTTGATGAATGAAGAGAATGAGAGGGAGAGAAGGTTGGATGATGTGCGGATAGTGAATCATGAAGTGCAGTGGATTAGCAAGGAGGAAGTAAGGATAGCCATGAAGAGGATGAAGAACAGAAATGCTGTTGGTCCCGATGACATACCTGTGGAAGCATGGAGGTGTTTAGGTGAAATGGCAGTGGAGTTTTTAACTAGATTGTTTAATGAAATCTTGGAAAGTGAGAGGATGCCTGAGGAATGGAGAAAAAGTGTTTTGGTACCAATTTTTAAGAATAAGGGTGATGTGCAGAGCTGTAGTAACTACAGAGGGATTAAACTGATCAGTCACAACATGAAGTTATGGGAAAGAGTAGTGGAAGCTAGGTTAAGAAGGGAGGTGATGATTAGTGATCAGCCGTATGGTTTCATGCCAGGAAAGAGCACTACAGATGCGATGTTTGCTCTGAGAGTGTTGATGGAGAAGTACAGAGAAGGTCAGAAGGAGTTGCATTGTGTCTTTGTGGATTTAGAGAAAGCATATGACAGGGTGCCTAGAGAGGAGTTGTGGTATCGTATGAGGAAATCGGGAGTGTCAGAAAAGTATGTAACTGTGGTACAGGATATGTACGAGGGTAGTGTGACAGCGGTGAGGTCTGCGGTGGGAGTGACAGATGCGTTTAAGGTGGAGGTGGGATTACATCAAGGATCAGCTCTGAGCCCTTTCTTATTTGCAATGGTGATGGACAGGTTGACAGACGAGATCAGACAGGAGTCCTCGTGGACTATGATGTTTGCAGATGACATTGTGATCTGTAGTGAGAGTAGGGAACAGGTGGAGGAGACCCTGGAGAGGTGGAGATATGCTCTAGAGAGAAGAGGAATGAAGGTCAGCAGGACTAAGACAGAATATATGTGTGTGAATGAGAGAGAGGGAGGATAGAGGAATGGTGAGGATGCAGGGAGTAGAGGTGTCGATGGTGAATGAGTTTAAGTACTTGGGATCAACAGTTCAGAGTAATGGTGAGTGTGGAAGAGAGGTGAAGAAGAGAGTACAGGCAGGATGGAGTGGGTGGAGAAGAGTGTCAGGAGTGATTTGTGACAGATGAGTGCCAGTAAGAGTGAAAGGGAAGGTCTACAAGAGGGTAGTGAGACCAGCTATGTTATATGGGTTGGAGACAGTGGCATTGACAAAAAGGCAGGAGTCAGAGCTTGGCATGACAGAGTTGAAGATGTTAAGATTTGCACTGGGTGTGATGAGGATGGACAGGATTAGGAATAAGTATATTAGAGGGTCAGCCCAGGTTGGAAAGTTTGGAGACAAAGCCAGAGAGGCAAGATTACGTTAGTTTGGACATGTGCTGAGGAAGGATGCAGAGTATATTGGGAAAAAGATGCTAAGGATGAAGCTGCCAGGTAACAGGAAAAGAGGAAGGCCTAAGATAAGGTTTATGGATGTGGTGAGAGAGGACATGCAGGTGGCTGGTGTGACAGAGCAAGATGGAGAGGACAGGAAGAAATGGAAACAGTTGATCTGCTGTGGCGACCCCTAGTGGGAGCAGCCGAAAGAAGAAGAAGAAGAAGATTGGCTCATGATCTGAAATAGTTATTGGATGCATATAAAAACTTTGAATTAAATGCACGTTCCTGTGAAATTTAAAGTTCTGTCTAGTCTAGCCCATTTTTTGTATCTTGGGGATATGTAAATCACTCTGAATTCATTCTTGTGAAATATTTTCATAAATTTCTCCAAAGATCTGCCCTTCTTTGTTAATTTTCCCCTTCCTGGACTCCCAGATACATCTTCACTGCTGCAAATGAAATTCCAGTCCCAACCTACAAGTAATATTCCCTGCTGAAAGCTAATTATTAGTCCCAGAATTTTCTTAAGCTCCATTATAGCAGTTTTAGGTGGAATATAAATACATGCCAGTGTACTCCTCCTCCCTTGCCAAGTAGCCCTTAGTACTTCAAATCTATCACTATCTTTTTTATCCTGTTCTGTAATATTGAAACTCCTCTTCCAATTAAGATAAGTACTCCTCTTTTCATTTGTCCCAGATATTCTGATAAATAACAATCCTGAAAAATTTTCTTTATCAAATTCATATGCTCAGTTTTTTTCCAAATATGTCTCTTGTAGCATAGCTATTTGCAGTGTACATGTTTAATATAATTCACTACTGTTTTTTTATATAAATATATAGTTGAGACCTTTTATATTTAAAGATAATTTAAAAAGCATCACTATGTTAAAAAGTGACTATTCCCACCTTTAATGTGTAACAGCTTTTTTGTTAATTGTCAAGTTCCAGCTTTTGCGTTACACGCATATACTAATGTTTGGCAAGTTGATGTTTTATAGTTGATGTTAAGTTGTCTATCTCGCCTTCATTCTTGCTGGATGGGTTCAGAGCCGATCCTCGACTCCGACTCAGCCTTTTACTAAAGCTCGAGAGCTATTTACTGGCTCGAGGCCTCCCCATATCCCACAATGCTAGGCGTCAGATACCCAGATCTCGTTTGCCGCTTCAGCTACAAGGTTGCGTTTTTTACTGGCTCAGGTCGTATTAATCTTTTTTTGTCTATTTCAGTTAAATTTTAACTGTATTTTTCTTAGAGTTAGATTGTCTTTAACCTTTAGTATAGTTGTACTGTGTATCCCTCTAGTTTGTCCCACTTAGGATACTCGTTTTTCTGTTAGAGAGTTTCTCCCCCCCCCTTGTTCCTTTTCTATTAATGGCTAACCCCCTCCCTTTGTTGTATCTATAGGGGTAGTGTTTAGCCTTATATTTTTATTGAGGTTGTTGTAGTTATTTTTATTAAGTGTGGGTGTTTTGTGATAGTCTTTTTCTGCTCACTACTGTTACCTTATCTAGTGCGGGTGTGTTTGTGTGTCTTGTTTAAGCACTAGTGTAACTTTTTTCTCACTTTGGTATCCCCGGACCAGTATGTCCAAAGATATCAAAGTTTCAGGCTTCAAGAAGTGTGACTCGTCCTGTCAGAAGATGTCTCTGACAGACAGTCACACTTCTTGCGTTTATTGCTTGGGTCCCCTACACCTGCAGGACTCCTGTTCGGTCTGTCATACCTTCAGCCCGAGAGTCCTGCAGGAGCATAGGAACAAGCTTATCTTGAGAGGCCTACTCAAGTCAGAGGGATCCCCGGCGAAGCCTCAGTTGGGGAAATCCTCAAAGCCCGCCAAGCTGTCGGCTCCCAGTTCGGAGCCGTCGCCGGGCGGGGCATCTGCCTCCTCTATGGCTCTGGCTGGGGCCGACACCCCTAGACCTCTATCGGCTCCGACTTTAATGTCGGAACCGTCATTGGGCCGAAAACGTTCTAGGTCCCCTTCCCTAGAATCGGTTCGCTCGGCTCCGAGGTCTCCGTTGCTTCAGTCAGAATGGAGCCATAGGTCCCATTCCTCTCGGTCTTCCAGGTTATCCGACCATGACTTTGAGAGGGTGGTCAGTAGACTACTTAAATCGCAGGCCCTGGCCAAGATGTTATCCAGCCCTTCTCAACAGACTGTGGCTATCCCGGTGTCTTCAACAGTTCCTCGTCCGACTCCCCTTTTGTGTTAGGAGCCGGAGCTGGTTGAGGTTCGAATCTTGGAAACGTTGGAGCCGATACCACACCTTTCAGCTCCTTCATCAGCTCCGATCTCTTCATTGGTTCCTTCCTTGGAGGGATCTGGGCGCCGGGACTCCCTCGTCAGCACTGAGGGGGCGAGTGGCATCGGACCCTTGTCCGACCCCGTTCTCCCTCTTGGGGCTTTGGCGCAGGTGAGCTTAGCCCTGACATCAGCCTTGGAGTCATCCCTCTCAGTGCTGGGAGGGGTTTACGTCTCTTCAGAGCCGGGACCCTCTGCTCTGCCCGACAGGGGCGCCTTCGAGGTCATGAGGAGCATGCTGACTCCTGTGTCGGCTCCACGATCGGCCCCTTCGTCTCCTTCCCCCATGGTGCCTGCATCGGTCTCTGTCCACCCTCCTGACCCCAAGCGTGGAGAACAGATGCTCCAGGTCACCCCATTGGGCATATCTTCCTCTTCCGAGGCCTCCCCTGATCATTCGGAGGAGCCCCCTCTGAAGAGAAAATGTAAGAGGAAACATGTTGACTCCCCCGAGTCAGTTATGTCTGATACCGACTTGGAGGATTTGGAAGGGTCCCCCTCTGAGGATGTCTCCTTTTCAGACATCCTAGAGATCCTTAGGCAGAGGGGAAACTGAACTGCCCTTAACCCTTCCGAGGACGAGTCGGTGTAACTGGACGGGTTTGGTTCTCGCCTTTCCACCTCCTGGGTGTCTCCGCCTTTCGACCCGCTCATGGAAGTAGTGGCTCGAAAGGCATGGACAGCCCCGGACACAGTGGAACCAACTTCCCACAGGCCCACGAAGTTCATTAAAGCCCCATCCTACAAACAATTTCTGACAAAAGGTGTCCCTGTTGATGCCATGGTGGTGGCAGCAGCCACTAAGAAGGAGTTGGCTGACCCTTCGGTGCCTGTCCATCCACCTAATAAAGAATCTAGGACAATGGACAGGTACGGGAAGCGGATGTTTTCTTCAGCGACCTTTTCCATGCGGTCACTAAATTATCTGTGCCATTTCATCTGCCTTCAAAGGGATTTTCTTAAGGAACTGGGTGATACTCTTCAGGATCCATCAGCTGCGGGGGCTTAGGATAAGATTAACTCCCAGCTGGTGACCCTTAACTCTATTGTCAACTCCTCCATGCGGCTCATTTCTTATGCAGCCGATGGGGTGAGTAGGGCTGCAGATACAAGCGTGGCTTTGAGAAGACATGCCTGGATGCGGTTATGTAACTTTGCTGACCCATTCAAGGCGTCCTTCACTGATACCCCCTTCGATGGTTCAGCTCTGTTTGGACCACAGGTGAAGGATACCCTTACCATGTGTGAACAGGAAGGCAAGACTCTCTCTGCCGTGGGAGTCCGTTTTTCTACTCCCTCTAGACCATACCCTAAAGGTCAGAAGAGTGGGAAAATGTGGTTTTGGAAACCCTAGGGAGTCGTACCTGACACACGTGGTGAGTTTCCCTCCAGGGGCAGAGGAGGGAACAATAATAGACGCCGCCCGCGGGGCAGAGGGGGTCCGCAAAATCAGGGTAGCAGAGAATCTTTCTCTAACAAACCCTTTCAGCAAACCTGAGGGGCTGCCCGACTGTCCACCTTCGGAGGCAGTCGGGGGAAGATTATCACTGTACCCAGAAGCCTGGCAACTCCTCACATGAGACAAATGGGTACGGTCTATCATATCCGAGGGTTAGAAAATCCCCTTTGTCCACACCCCTGTACAAACAAACAGGTCCCTTCCAGATGTTCCACCCGGTCTAAGGGAACAAGCAGTACTAGAAATTTCAAAACTGCTCGTAAAAAGGGCCATCCAGCCAGTCCCAGCAGACCAGCAAGGATCCAGGATTTACTCCAAGTTCTTTTTGGTACCAAAAAAGACAGGGGACTGGAGACCCATTTTAGATCTCAGCAGGTTAAACAAATCTGTTCAAAGAACGAAGTTTCGGATGGTCACGCTTCAGTCCATTCTACCTTTTTTGAGTCAGGACAATTGGATGTGCTCCATAGACCTTCAGGATGCATACTACCATATCAAAATGGACGGACGCTTCAGAAGGTTTCTCCGCTTCCGGCTGGGAGCCAGTCACTATCAATTCAGAGCCCTCCCCTTTGGTCTCACCACAGCTCCCAGGGTGTTCACCAAATGCATGGCAGTGGTTACGGCTCACCTGAGATGGCGAGGATTTCAAGTGTTTCCATATCTAGACGACTGGCTCCTGACTGCTTCCACCAGGCATCAGCTACTGCAGGCCAGGGATTATACCATCCAAACTTGCTCCGAGCTAGGTATCTCTATAAACTTTGAAAAGTCTGCATTGTCGCCTTGTCAATCTATAACCTTTATAGGCACAAGATTAAATACAAAAGAGCTGTTGGCAAAACTTCCCTTAGAAAGAGTATCAGACATTCGCCGACATGTTCAGACCTTACTACAGTGCAAGAGAATTCAGGCCAGGTTTGTACTGAAAACTTTGGGTCTCATGGCAGCAGCAATCACATTAATTCCCCTGGTGCGTTTTCACATGCGTATTCTTCAATGGATGCTTTTTACCCAATGGTCGTTTCAACAGCTTCTGATGTCTCACAACAAAATAATCACCAATCATGCAAAGACCACCTGTCTTGGTGGATGGTCTCCTCTCTAGTACTTCAAGGCAGACCGTTTGTTCTTCCTCCTCCTGTTGCCACGGTGACAATGGATGCCTCCCTGATCGGGTGGGTGGGGCATTTTCAGGGCAGGACTGTCCAGGGCACTTGGCAACCTCTAGAGTACCACCTGCACATAAACGTCTTGGAGATGAGAGCAGTGCTTTTAGCGTTGCAAGCTCTTCAGGACTCTCTACCTACTGGGACCATTGCAATTCAGACAGACAATATGTCTGTAGTGTGGTACATCAACAAGCAGGGCGGAACCAGGTCCTATCCCTTATGTTGAGAAGCACTCAGACTCTGGCAGTGGGTGATCTCCTCTCAACAGTTTCTGATAGCAACGCACATCCCCGGGAAGTTCCACGTCATAGCAGACAGGCTAAGCAGAGCTATTCTCATGCCTCATGAGTGGTCTTTCAATCAGTTAGTAGTGGACAAAATCTTCCACAGATAGGGTCAACCTTGCTGCAATCTTTTTGCAACCCCTCTCAACAGCAAGTGCGACAATTTCTTCACTCTCTTCCCCCTCCCCAGCCACTCCCCCAGAGACGCTCTAGTTCACGATTGGCCCCAGGGTCTTCTGTATGCATTCCCACCTTTTCCCTTAATTCCAAAACTAATTCAGAAAGCAACTGCATTGGGATCCAGGATGATCCTCATTGCCCATTACTGACCTCGACAAATTTGGTTCCCGTTCCTGCATCGTCACCTGCTGGAGCAGCCTTGGAATCTGGAACCAGTGCCAGACCTCTTGGTCCATCAGTCGGGCGGGCTGCACCAATCCCTTCAGTCTCTCAACCTCACAGCTTGGTTGCTCCACTTCCAACCTTAGCCAGGCTTCCACATATTTCTCAGCCAGTGCGTAAAATCATCCTTTCTTCGCACAAATCTACTACCAGGAAGACTTATGCTAGTAAGTGGAAAAGTTTCTCTTTCTGGGCGGAGGCTAGAAATATAGACCCCTTTACAGCCCCTGTCCATCATGTTCTAGATTTTTTAGCAGAACTTTTTCGAGCAGGTTCCTCATCTGCCACCATTAGGGTCTAGTTGGCTGCTATCGCAAATTTCCACACTGGCCTGTCAGAAACCAGCATCATGTCCCACAAACATTGCAAGGTCTTTCTTAAAGGGACTATTTTACTTAGGCCCCCTGTCAGAGATCCCCCGCCTCCGTGGGATTTAAACCTGATATTAGCTTCCTTGATTCTCCCTCCTTTTGAACCTGCAGCCTCCTGTTCCTTAAAATTACTCTCCTGGAAGACTCTCTTTTTAGTAGCCATCACCTCAGCTAGGAGAGTGAAGGAACTTCAAGCCCTCTGTATTCATCCTCCTTATCTTGTGTTTCACAAGGATAGAGTTTCGCTCAGGACTAATCCTTCCTTTCTGCCCAAAATACCTTCCGAGACAAACCTGAATCAGGCTATTGATCTACCTGTCTTTTTTCCTAACTATTCGAACAGAGATGAACAAAAGTTACACCAGCTGGACATTCACAGGCAATTACGTTTTTATTTGGATAGGACTAAACAAACAAGAAAATCGGACCAACTCTTCCTGTCCTATGCTGAGGGCACGCAGGGCCTGCCAGTTTCTAAAGTAACCTTATCCAGGTGGTTGGCCTCTATTATTACTTTGATTTATCAACTGAGACATAAAGAACTCCCTACAAAACCAAAAGCTCATTCCACCAGAGCGTTAGCTACGTCGGTAGCGTTTCAAGAATAAAACTACCAATGGAATCTATTTGCGCTGCAGCCACATGGGCCACTCCTCATACTTTCATTTCACATTATAAGTTGGATATGGCCTCCAGGAGTCAAGCTGATTTTGGTTCCACTGTGCTCAAGAGTCTGTTCCGATGAGCCACCCAGGGCTAAGGTGCTAGGGACGCTGTCCCATCCAGCAAGAATGAAGGCGAGATAGACAACTTAACATTAAGAAGTTATGTACCTACCATAACATTCCATGTTAGTTGTCTTCTTCTTGCCTTCTTTCTTGCGTCCCACCCTCCATCCCCCTAGCCTGGGACAGACCGAGAAGAATCCCTTTTGAGGCCTTCTTCCTCTGGCTGAGTCTTATCTAAGTTACGTCCTCCTCTGCTTTTAGTACTGTAGGTAAACCTTGTAGTTTAGACAGGTGTCCTTAAAAATTCCTTTTCTATGGTGTTAGCTCTGCCAAACGAGATCTGGGTATCTGACGCCTAGCATTGTGGGATATGGGGAGGCCTCGAGTCAGTAAATAGCTCTCAAGCTTTAGTAAAAGGCCGAGTCAGAGCCGAGGATTGGCTCCGAACCCATCCAGCAAGAAAGAAGGCGAGAAGAAGACAACTAACATGGAACGTTATGGTAGGTACATAACTTCTTATTTCTTGACATATCAGTTTGAGCCTATGTGACATCTTACGAAACTTTTTGTTTTATTGAAAGCCCTGAAACAAAAAACAAGCACTCTCCCAATGCACCCCTAAAACCTATTAACTTAATACTAACACACAAAACTATGTACATCTTGATAGGATCATAGGAAGTTACTGGGCTAATGGCCCTAGGGCCCCTACAAGCCTAGTCAAGTTCTACCCTTATTTCTGTGATCACCACCTATTACCCCTGTCCAAAAGGGACACAGGTGGAACCCTCTGGGGTGAATTTACTGTTACCCATCTAATCGTCCAGATTGCATTTGAAGAGGGCCATTGAGATGCTCTGTTTGACATGTAGTGGGAGTCTGTCCCAAAGGTGTGGTAACCTCTGGGATACAGATCTGTTCCTCCAGCAGGCTCTAATAATGTCACATACCAGGTTAAGGTCTCCAATTGCTGTAGGTGCTTGGAAAGGTATATATCAAAAGGGGCATTGTACTCAATTATTGACCTGATGAGGGAAGAGTACAGGGAGGTTAGAACTTCTTTTTTTCTGGAGGCAATGCCCTTACTTGTGAGATGAGCAATATAGAATGCCTTTCTTACCACTGTGGAGACATGGTGGTCAAAGGTAAGGTTGCTGTCAACCTGTGTGCTCAGGTCTCTCACCACTGAGTGCATACTTAAGGTGTTGCTGTTGATGTAGTAGTTGGGCAGGAATATCGCCCATACCAACAGGGATGGTAATACATTTGTTGCACTGAGTTTAAGGCCATGACTTTGGCACCAATCATTTGTTTGTGTAAGGTCCTCTTGTAAGATGTTGAAATCATTTGAAGATTCTATAACCGCTCCCAGTTTGCAGTCATCAGCAAACTTTGTCAGTCACAGACCTTTAGTTTTTGCTTGTTTTTCGGAGAAATAGGTTCCAAACAGTAGAGATCCTAGGACTGATCCCTGTAGAACACCACTGTTTAGAGGTCTGCTGTTGGAGGTGGATTCCCCCATTTTGATTATATGAATTCTATCAGTGAGCCAGTTAGCAACCCATCTAATGATATAATGATTGATACCTAGCTGAGTGAGTTTGCCAGTGATGCCTGAGTGGGGATAGTCTAAAACGCCTTGGCTAAGTCTAGGTAGGCTGTATGCACAGACTTCCCCTCATCCAGGGCCTTGGTGACTGTCTTAAAGAAATCCACCATGTTTAACAGGCATAATCTCCCTTTAACAAATCCAAACTGAATAGAGTCAAGTGTTTAGAGATTACCTATATCTTTATTGATAAGGTCCATGCTGATTCTCTCCATGGCTCTGCAGACAAGGCTAGTCAGGCTAATAGGTCTATAGTTCCTGGGGTCAGTGGAAGCACCATGGTTGTGCAAGGGAGTAAAGGTGCCATTTTCCATTCAGCTGGGACGAAGACAGTGCTTAGACTATGATTGAAAAGAGTACCCAATGGTGTTGCTAATTCTTGTTGGAGCCCATGTAGTATGCAGCCTGGGATTTTATCAGGTCCCATAGATGCTGTGTTTTTGGCCTTAGCGAGGGCATTTATGACCTACTGTTTACAGATGCAAGGTAGGGGACAGGTGGTAGGGATGTCATGGGGTACATGTGGCAGGAAGAGGAGAGTGAAGTTTTCACAGAACCTGTTGGCCAACAGGTTAACTATGTCCACAAGCTCATTATATGTGGCATCATTAATTACCAGTCTAGCACAAATCTGGGCCTCTCCTTTTAGGTTACAGATGTAACTAAATGCCTTATGGTTGTCTTTGGTTGAGGAGACTAATCTGCATTCATAGTTTGCTTGGGAGGACTTCACAAGACGTTTTATTTGCTTGTTTTAAGCTGAGGAGGGAGTGTTTCCAGTTTAAGGCTCACTCCCTCTTACTCTTAGAGAGCAATTTCTTCCTCTTATTGTAAAGCAATTGTCCACCAGGCAGGTTTGTGGAGCTTGTTTTGGTCCTATCAGGTATGGCTGAGTCAATGCAGTTACACATGTGTTTGTATAAACCATTGGTGTAGAACTCGGCATAATTGCCAGTTCCATCTGAGGGGGCAGGTGCAATGAAGCTATATATACCATCCTGTAAGAGGTTATAATCTGGTTTGGAGAAGTTTTTTAGTTCAGTTGCTGCTGGGGGGGGGGGGGGGGGTCAAGTGTGATAGTTACTTTGAATGAGACTGATTTGTGGTCAGATCTCACCAGGGAAGACTTTACAGTGAGGGTGCTACAGTGGTCCCCCATATTGGTAAGCACCAGATCCAGGAAGATGGCACCTCTTATGGGGGTGTCAACCAGCTGGTCTAGGGCATTGGAGTTAACTAAGGCAAGGAACCTTTGGGCAAGTGAGTTTGAGCATGAGTAATTTAACCAGTCAATAAACAGGTAGTTAAATTCACTCAAAACCATGGTGTTTTGATGTATCTTGATAGACTTAAGTAGATCCAAATAGGCAGAGTGGGTGTCCTGATTCATGGAGGGGGTCTTGTTGCTGGCAATGACTTGAATAGGTATCCTACCAACAGTTAATTGTACCTGAAGTATCTCATGCTGTTTAACCCGGTAAACAAACGTTAAATAAAAAAATAAATGTTAACCAATCTGGAGGTGTATTTGTCTTTACTGAATATTGATACACTGTCTTCTTTAGTTTTAACACCTTCAGTTTGTGGTCTGAACATGTGGAAGGAAGTGTAACCCGGTATGCTGGGGTGCTGTACACAGCCTTGAACCAGGTCTCCATGACTGCACAAATGTGTGCGTCTTCCAAGGTGAGTGCAGTTTCTTAGAGTTTTGCAGCATAACCTTAAGGTTGTTTTTAGATGGAGGTTTTACAGTGGGATTTTTGTCCTTGAGAAACTGCCTAAAAAAAGGCAATAGGGGGTGGCAGGAGCTTAGCCAGTAGCCGAAATCCCAGGAGTGACAGATGAAGACCATCTCTGACAAAGCATCGAGGTCTGTCGATAATGGCTGACCAATACTGGATCCTCTTAGAATGACCAGAAACTAAGCCAGTTATTGAAGTCAGTCATTTTCTGTTTGTATTGAGGCATCATCCTAGGTGAAGGTAAAATGCTGCTTAAGGCTAGGGACATACCTGCCTGAGACACAGTCTGAGAGCACAGCCATATCTCTCTCTTCATATAGCCCAGAGAGGTACATCTCAAGTTGTTCACACCAACATGGACTATGATGGAGCATTAACAGTACCTGTTGTTGAGAGACTTGAGTGCATGTGTGATATGGTGTATCCTCGCACTTGACAGACAGCTGAACGTGACCTTTTCCTTATCCAGCCAGGTGAGAGGGGCACCTGTTTGTCTCACAATGGAATTACGTATGACTAATATGTTTAGTTTTGTGGTTTTAACTTAAGGGCTTGACAGGTGAGACACTGGTGCATGAGCTATTAATGTGTATTGTGTTCTGCAGAGGAAGTATTATGTATAGCGTGCTTGTGTTTGTGTTTAGAAAGTCTCAGATATTTAGGTATATTTCTGGTGAGGACCTCTGCATATGTAGGTATGTATGATATGGGTTTGGATGGAGTAGGAGGTGAGGTGTGCAAGCTGACAACCTGCTCATTGTCATATGTACTAACTGGTGTGTGAGAGAGCATGGATTCAAGGTTCTTAATCTCTTACATGTTGAATATGTGGACTAGGAGTAGATGGTTGTCGGTGAACATGCCTCAGGATGCCCATGTCGACCAAGGTGGCTGGAGAAACTGTGGGAAATTGCCCATCCATAGTGTTAGGTAAATTTAAAGAGGTCTCACTTAGGAATGGCTAGTGGATGAGAGGTGTGTTGGTACCTTTGAGGCTAGGCTTAGTGTTCCACCTGACAGTAGAGCAGAGCTGCTAAAAATCTCTGGAGGACCACAAGCAAAATGCTAAGGGAAAATGTAACAAGCAAAATGTTTGCATCTATAACCACCAATGGTAACCACCGCTATGCAGCAGTGCACAATGATGCGCTACATGAAACAAGCACAAACATGGGGCTTAAACAAAAGAAATAACACCTTTAATTCATACTAGCCAATATGGATGCTCTTTTTGAACTCTAGTCCAATCACTCTCGATTTGATTGGACCCAGACATCACTCTCCTCCCACAAGGGTGTAGAAGGGCCTTTGCCAACAAAGATGGCTTGAATTTGATGCTCAGAAGTTACAAAAACAGTTCAGACAATTCAAGCAGACAGTAGAATGCAAATACAAGAGCAAAAACAAGCACTTATAGTTAGTTGGAAGCAATGGATGCCTCATATCTTTCAGTATCTCAGTGAAGAGCAGGTTTTAGTGCTCAGGTCGTACCAAACAATCTAGATTCATCAAGTCTGAATCTAGCCTATGCTATAAAATGCAGAAGTACTAAAAATTCAAAGTGCATAAAATCACAGTCACAACAGCAAAAAACAGTTTAAATAAAGCAGCAATTCATCAACAATTCCCAGCTTAGAAGGGTGTAAGCCACACTCTCTTGTCAAAAGCGTCTAGACCACCAACCTTCCTAATGTAAAGCAGCTGGTTTTAGAGCCCAAATGCTTAAACCAGAGCTAAGAGACTTCAGAAAACAGACACAGTAGTCCTTTAACCAGCAAATATTGAAGTTTTACCCTCCTAATAAAAACAGTTGGCCCAGACTGACAGCCACACTCAAAGAGATATTTGGATTAACCTAAAAGGAAAGTTATCCATGCTAAAATGCATGGTACAGCCTGTGTCTTGTTTCATCTTATCTATATTATTCTCCCAGATTGGGAAAATACTTGAATGCTTTTCAGAAAACATTATCTCCTAACCATTGAAAGGAAGAAGTATTCTTTGTTATTGCTGTTTATCTGATTGTCTCTATGGAGACATGAGAACCAGATACAGAGTCGCTTCTACAATTATTTATTTATTTATTTGTTAGAGGAAAGCTTTATTATATTCAATGTTCCTTTTTATTTGCTTTCTTTTAAAACCTGTTACTAAATCAAGCCCAGAGCCGTAATCCAGCCATTCCTCTAAGAAAAAATGAGAAAACGAACTTCAGTTTTTTTTGTATCATACTCTTTTGATCAGAGTTTTCTTCTTTTTTACATTGCAGTGATTACATTTCTTAAAACTGAACAAGGAGAAAGAAAGAAGTAAAAAAATACAGGGCACCTGTTTTCTTTAGTATCCCGATTACACTCAAAAATAACTGGGAAAACTTTAAAACGTGCATATTATATCATGCATTATAAAAATGCTACTCTTAAGAACAAAATTGTGTTTTATTTACAGTTAACTCCTTCCTTCATCTTCCCCTCTCCTAAATTTTCTTCCAAGCATTAATGGCATGAAGTAGGGCATATGTTTTAGAGTCCCCTACAAGTATAACAAAGTCAGAAAAGTCCAGTGTTTCCAGGTTTTCTTGTTCTGTCATGTTTCATAAATATAATTAGTGCTTTGTAATGCCACATTTATTTGTCAGTTTTCGAGTTGCTGGTTTTTTTCCTGTTGATCTCCATCTCCCATATCCAATCTCTGCTTCATTTCCAACGTACTCCCAGTTCTTTTACTCAACTTCTGTGCTTCTTTTCTGTCTCTCAAGCATTTCCTGTTGAAACATTGGAAAATGTTTCACTGGCACAGTCTGTGGTCTTTATTACCAGAAGAACAAGAAGCATAATCTCCTTCTGTTTCATAGCACTTTTTTTGATGGACAGACTTTTGTATTTCCTCCTCAGAATGCTGTGCATCAAAAAATGATTTTGTCCATCCAGGAAAGAATATTCTGAAAATAGCTGGGTTGAGCAACATGAATCTCATGCTTGAATCTCAATATTCCCTGATCAGTGGAATACATTTTCTCCTCTTCTACCTGGTGTACAGTGAGTAATCATTTTTCATAAACACTATTGTCTCCCACTTTTAGTACTTTGTCCTTCTGCTACAGTTTTGTCAGAATCAACTCCTTCTGCTGATAGGATTGCATCTTTACTATTAAAGGTCTGAGCTGCTTTCTCATGGCCAGGTTTGGAGCATAAAATTAATACAGTCTATTCCTTCCAGCTTCTCCAGCTTCTGTAGTACAGCAGAAAAATCACAGGTTTTCCCTTTGTGCCCTGCCCTCTAATTATATTATTTTTAAAACATCTCTTCTTGAGCAGTCTCATATTCAGCCAGCCTTCTCTTCATTTTGACTTCTGATTTTTGCAGCTTTATCACCTCATCTGAATATCTGTTTAAAGCTTCTTCCATTTGTTCCACCCTTTTTTGAGTTATTATATTCATTCAGTGTTTAGTTTATTTTAATCAGCTCTGAGTACATTTGGCTTATTTTTTCCTCTAGGTTACTGGAAGTCATGTCTTGCACCAAAGCTGGAGCTTGCACTGATTTTTGCTGTACAGATGCAGAATTCTTCCCAGTCAGTGTGTTTTCCTCACCTTTTGTGATTGATTTTCTTTCAGATTCTCTGAATTTCTTTTTTGTTGGCATCCAGTCAGTGCACTTCCTAGCCATTTACTGAAACTCACCCCAAAACACGAGTTTACTGGCTCTCTCTTCTGAGTTTCTGTTTTCACACTGGGAGAGCTGAGATTAAGCTGTTACTCAATGTGCAGCCATCGTGGAAGCCCAAGTCCTGAACAGATTTTGTAAGAAAGTGCTTTTGTCCACCACCTTTGCATATTGAGCTATTACTTGCTAGGTGCATATGATTAAGAATGAGGGACAAGTCCTTAAAGCAAATAAAGGACTTGTGTGCAGAAATCCAGGATACGTTTTTGAAGTCAAAAATCATGAAACTTGCTCAACTGAACCAGAAGGTAAGAAAGCATATGATTAAGTATGAATATCATACTGTAGACATGGCTTCCAGGGCAAAATCCATGTGTGATCCAGGGTTCAGCTACTATTAAAAATTGTTAAGAGGTAGCTGCTGAACAACCCTTTAGACAAGGACTTCTTGTATGGAAGACCATGGAAGACTTTCACAGGATATTTTCAAGAAGGTAGAAGAGAAGGATAAAGAGATGCAGATATTGAATCATCCTTTTCACTTTATCATTCCCAAGTATAGAAGGAACTAATCTTACATATCTAGCCACGTTTATGGACAAAAGACTAAATGCCAGAATACTAAACATAAGAAATCTGAAAAACCTTGGTGGGGAAAGAAGATAGATAAGGGGGTAAGATAATAAGAATAAGTGTAGCCAGTCCTGTAAGTCAGCTGTCTCCCTGTCCTTGCTCCTTTCTCCCTTTTGCCTCACCGGGGGGGGGGGGGTGAGGAGACAATTCTGAGAGGTTTGGATAAGCATAACATCAGTCAGCTGGATGATGAGCGTAGCTATTTACAGGTACAATCTTGAATTCAAAACCATCCCATAGTCTATGGGAATGCCTCCAATTTCAAAGGATTCACTTCACCTCATGCATCCCTTTTTCTTGCTACTTTTAGATAAAGGGATAATGGTAGCGCTCCCAAAGGAGGAAGAAGGTTCGGATTTTTACTCTCTAATGTTTGTGGTATCTGGTAAGGACGGGCTATGGAGACTGTAGGTTGATCTCTTAAAAGCTGAATCATTTCCTGAAAGTTTCAAAAATCAAGATACCCACTCTCCAGCCTATGCTCACCTTACTTCTTTTAGGGGCTTCTCAAATAATGTTTAACCTACAGGATTTAAACATCCTTGTCCCATTTCACAAAGACCACATGAAGATTCTAAGATTCAGGGATAAGCCCCATTAGTAAGTACTTATGTCCTTGTTCTTCAGGCTTTCTACCATATCTGGTGTGTTCATAAAGTGCTAGAACATGTTGTAGCATTTCTGAGAATGGAAGGGGTGCACAGTTGCTCCTACCTGCACAGCTATAGCCTTCTGGACCAGAATGGATCAGGATGAGGATATGCGGGAATCACCAGAGATTATCTTAGGGACCTGGAAATCTTAATCATTTCACCAAATCTAGCCTTCCTCTCCACAAGACAGAGCTATTTCTGGGGCATTGTTGAACTTTGAAAACTGTTGGGTATACCTCTAAAAAGAGACTGTATGCCTGGAAACATTTTTGTTTTTTCTCCAGTAGGCTAGCAGGGACTATATCACAACCAGGGACATTTCAGGACATTGGTCTATATGGCATCAGTGATCCTCATGCTTTTCTTACTCAGATCACCTATTGGGAAAATCCCTGACTGGGACTTCCATTTGCATTCCCATATGTCCAAGACTGGTATGAACCTAGACCTGAGAAGCATTTTACCTTCACCTAAAATGATGCTGCACTATGAACAAAAGCTGATTGATTTCTGCAAATGTCTTACCTTCTGGTGTCATTTAAAGGGGCTACAATATACATCAGCTTGGGAGGAGTTGGTAGACAGTCCTAACTGCTTTGCAGGGATGGCCTTCACCTGTCTTCTCAAAGCTTTTAACAAAAATCTTCTCCACCCCTATAGTGCCTTTTTTAGGCAAAGTCAATCTTCAAAAGCTTCCTATATAATAAAACAGAATCCAGATAACATTAAGGTTTTTCATCTTAGTGCTAGGAGCCTTAACAAAAACTCCACTTCTTACAGGTTCTCCTTACCCTGGAATGCATTAATATATGCACTGTCAGGGAGACCTGGTTCAAGATATATTGAGAGCCCTCCATCAGTGCAAGACTTCAGTGTCTACCACACATTCGTTCCCACTGCACTAGATGAAAGCACTAAAAAGGTCTCTATATTCATAAACCAAAATTCCACCTCAAGGCTGGTTAGAAAAGATAATGACCTGTAACTCCTCCATGTCCAACTTACCAGTAACTCCATATCACATTGTAGCATTTTGTACTGAACCCCTTTTATGTCCCCCTTGGCTCATGGCTCTTAACTGACTAATATAGAATCCCAAAGCACTCATCCCAACATCTTTCTCCTAGGGGATTTCAACTACCTTTCTGTTAGCTGGGAGACTTGTACATCCCCCAGCATGTGTGCCCAGAGATTTCTGGACTTCATAAATACTAATTCATTGGACCAGTTAATCCCCCCCAACCAGTGGAGACAAAATCCTGGACTCAGTGCTCACTGTTATGGGGCAGCTTTGTTCCCCACCAGTTGTAACCTCTTCACCAGTCAAATCAGGTCATAAATCAGTCACATATACCATATGACTGAAGCTGGAAACATCCTTCAATAACCTGGTAGTCGGTGATTATGCTAAAACTAATCTACTAAAACTGAGTAATAACCTGGCTAATTTCAACATTCCCTTCCACCCTGATGACCCCTTTGTGAATCCAGAATCCTTCCAAATTCCATGCACATGTTAATAGCTACATAGATGCATCTGCCCCATCCCCAAAGTAAATACAAAATTAAATTCAAAAATAAACCATTATGGTGGAACTCAGATATAAACAGGCTCTTCAACCAAAGGAAAAAGCTCATTGCATGTAAAAAATATAGGTATCTCTCCAAATGCCAGAAATGCTCTTACCAAACTTAACAGGGAACTCTAGTAAATGCTTACATCAACCAAAGCTAAATATGAGGTAAAATAACCACAAAGGTTAAAGACAATAATAAAGCCTTCTCCATCTGTGTTAGTAACCTCAAAAACAATGCTCAGAAATGGGCAGATGAAATAGTGAAGAACATCTCATACTCTGACCCAGGGAAAATAGCCATTCTACTTACAGATAAATTTTATTCTAACTTCAACCCACTCCCCCCAGTCCCAATACACATACCATCACCCACACCCCTCTCAGATCTCCCAGGAACAGGTTCTCAAAGCACTATCCAAAGCCAAGACCACAGTTTCTATAGACCCAGATAATATACCAGGCTTCCTACTGATCAGCCTGAAACAGGTCTTCTCAAACTGTCTGCAGGGGTATTTAATATCAGCCTCCAAACATGGTTTTTGCCAGGTGAATGGAAGACTGCAGCAGTCATCCCCCTGCACAATGGTGGGGCATTAACAAACAGGGCCAAGTATAATCCAATAAGCCTGACCAAACTTTTCAAATGTAACTTGGACCAGTGGATGGGAAATCTCAATTTTTTTTCCCTGGTTTGGCAACTAATGGACAGAGACAGCCTGTGAATGCTTGATGTGTATAAGCCTACATCATAACCTTAAAATTTCTTGGGGTATTGATGCAAGCCTGCAATATTTTGTGAAATTTGGGGTATGCTTGGCTAGGCTTAAAATGGCTCTTGGGCCGATAGCTTAGTAACCACCAGTGACCCTCATCTGTAAGGCTATAGAAAGGATCACTATGGAATTAATAAATAGGGACATATGCAACCTACATATTCTTGACCTGAGCTGATTAGGTTTTGTCAAGGGCAGATTATGCCTACTTAATCTGACTTGACTTCATTGAGAAAGTTACTGAAGCAATGCATTAAGAAAAATCTGTACACACTGTGTATCTAGACTTTGCAAAAGTTTTTGATACCATCCCACACTCAGGTATAGCTGATAAACTCACCCAGCTATATATAAAGTGTTATGTGACTCACTGGATAGCAAACTTCGATAGAACCCAGGAAATTTGGTGGTGGTGGGGGTTCTACCTCCAACAAAATACCTGTCACTAGAGGCCCTCGGGCCACTCCTCTTTGGTATTTATTTCTTACTGGTCAAAACTAATGTTAAGGGTTTATGGCTGACCACAGTTGTACATGATTGCAAAGTTGGTGCCATGATAAACTGTACAGAAGACATCAAAATTCTTTACAATGACCTTTCCTACAGATATACTTGGACTCAAAATTATGGCTTAAAATTAAATGCCAAAAAATGTGTAATAGTATCCCTTGGCAAGCATGATGTCCCTGCAGCTATCACATGGATAACCTATAAGAGCACATTCCATTATACCGGTCTCCTATTCAGCTGAATTATTTGGACACATCTCCTCACAGAGCATTTGTGAGGTGGCCACCTGGTTATCACTCCAGACTCTTTGAAGCTTTGCAAATGGTGTGTGCAGTATAGAGGCATAGCAGAGTTTAGGGTGGCTAAAGGAGCTCTCTGAGGCAACTAGCCTCCATGATCATTTGCCCTATTCCTAAGTCATCTTGCATTACAAGCTCCTACCCACTTTTTCCATTTTCTCTCTTCAGGTTGTTTCTTCCTACTGTACAATGAGATAGAGGATAGGGGACATGGCTACTAGTGTTATATGAGGATTGCCCTTCCCCATCCAGTTTTTCTACTTGTATCTCTAGTACCTCATTTGCAGGATACCATAAAGGAGACTCTTGATTTATTTGTTAGGTGTTGGCTGTTCTGTGCATTGGACTGTGCCACCCCCATTTTCCATTAGCAAAAAAAAAGAACAGACGATTGGCAAGCCAATTTCCTCTTTTCTTTGAGATGCTGGCCTGCATCCTTGCATGGGAAGAATCATGGCCCATGCTGCTATATCTGCAGAGCTTTAGAAGTCAGGCTGGTTGGGTCAACCTTTGTATGAGTCTCATATGTCAGGGATTCTACTGCAAAAGTGATCCTGTATAAAAATCAGTCATTGTTGTGAGTACTGGCATAACTGTAATGTTGCTATATGCCTAGCCTGGGAACCACTTTAGGGTCCTATGTACCATGGATGCAGTGTGGAGGACGTCAGTCACTTATGAAGGTTATTCTAGGAAGCTGACACTTTTTGCTAGGTTCTCCAATCTCCACTGGAGAATCTTATCATGGAATATGCATCTGTGAGGCATCTACACTTTCACGTTCCCCCTGGAGTGACAGGTTAAAAATGTCTGCTCTTTTCCCATCCCTTGCAAAAGCTGTTCCAGTACTAAGGTTACTAATTGAGCTGTAGTTAACTATATCATAGTCTGGACTCACTTACTCAACAACACAAGTCAGCTGCCTTCTTAAGAGTTTAAGAGACCATTGGCTAGAATGTGCTGGTTGCTGAACTCAGGAGTCTCCAGTGGATTCATTTCTATAGAAACAAAGTTGCCCTTAGTGGTACTGCTGTTATTGTTGACTTATCAAAGACATTGCAGACAGGTATTTCCCATCAGTAACTAGACTTACATGAGAAGATACACGACCCTGGATGAAATGTGATTTCATTGTGCACTTAGGTTGCATAACAAACAGACTGGATATGTTGCACAGGAGCTTTCTGCAGAAACACTTTATCTGAAATGAAGAAATAGTTCCAAATGGTTATAAGGAGAAGAAGGCTCTCCTTATTAAACTAAAGTAAGAACAACCCATTAGACACCCGTGGTGCATTTGGAAGGAAATTATTTATGCTGGCTATCAGTAATCCCAGGGGTGTATATTGTCCTTGACTTTACTTTCACACAAAGCACTACTGATTGTACCAAATGCTTTAGAAAACAATTCATACCCTCACTGACTTAACACTGTATCACCAGAGTCACTTCTGCTTTCCACAGCATACAGGTGTGTGTGTGTGTGTGTGTGTGTGTGTGTGTGTGTGTGTGTGTGTGTGTGTGTGTGTGTGTGTGTGTGTGTGTGTGCACATACACATGTGCAGTGGATAATGGATGACACGTTCTGAATTCTGTATCCCATACCACACTGTGAGAGCTCTTATCATGCAAAAGAAAAGTGATGTTATTCTTCCCAGATATATGCATTCAGTTGCTGAAGATATGAAAAACAGATAACCTGTAATTACTGGGAAGGTAGATTATTTTGCAAATCCACAAGCCTGCTGTTACTCACATTGGAGAAATAAATAGCCTTTTTCACTGATATAGTGGATGAAAGGTTTCCTAATTGTGTGGTTACATACCACAGACTACTGGAAATTATTGGATGTTATTATTCAGTCTTCCACTAATTCAGAATTGCTCCGACATGAGTTAGACTAATTTAACAATTGGTGCAAGGACAATGGCCTCAAATTAAATGCAAAAAAATGTAGCATAGTTCATCAAAACATATTCACATACCATATAGCTTACGCACTACTACAATCAGACACTGACAAAAGGGATCTAGGCACTCCTGTTGCTAATTCCTTATTGTTTGAACATCATGTCTCAACAGGAGTCCAGAAAATCTTCTGTCTAGCTCATTTGATTTTCTAACACATTTTCATCAGATCCAAAGAAGTCTTATTTTCCCTTTACTCATATCTCATCATCCCCGTTATTAAATATGATACACCTTTTGGAATGCATTTGTATGAACGTTTCACTCAACTTGAGAAACCTCAGTGATTCATAATTAAGAAGATTATTCATCTCATTAATCTTAGTTGACAGGAAAGTTTTGGCAGCCCTCCTTCTTTACTCAGTCTCTTATGGACTCATCCACAGTAACTTGTGTCTAGCCTTTCAAGCCATGGAAGATGTAACCCTTTTTTATGTCCTGTTCCTTCACAGAACAAATGGTAAATCAAATACCCAGTTAAAAAAACTAAACCTTCATCAACAAAATAATAAGACATGGTGAGATAGATCCATATCTCATTGTACCCCTCACCTCTGGAACAAATTTCATGCACATGTCTGATTGCGTAGCACCCTTTCCACCTTCAAGGTAAACCTAGATAAATGGATTGTCAGCATTTATTTCTTCCCTGGTGTATCTTTGCTTGCACTCCTGGAGGCTGGAGGAAACTTTTTGTCTAGGCTTGCAATGGTCTGCTGATTAATTGCCAAGTATTTATCTATGAACCTACTTATAAACTCACCAAAACAAGAATATTATTCCTCCTAGTAGATGATTACATTTTATTTCCAGAATGATGCAGCTGCTTTTGAGATTCAGTGACTGAAAGTCGCAAAACACTGCTTTTTGCAAATGGCTCTGAGGATGTTAATTCATTAAAATATTAAATCCACAAACCTGCAGTTGTTCCTATGAGAATAATATATTTGTTTTCATTGATGTAGTTCATAGGTTCATAGGTGTGTACTAGGTTAATGGCCCTGGAGCCTTTACAAGTCTAGCCCATAGGATTACCCTGGCATTGTGCCACCTGAGTTTAGCTCCCAGTGCCTCTGCCGAGTAAAGCCACTGGAGTGATCCCTGGGGTGTATTTTCTATTTCCCATCCACTCATCAAGATTTATCTTGAAAAGGGCCAGTGAGGTGCTCTGCTTGACATGTATGGGAAGTCTATTCCATAGCATGGGCAGTCTCTGGGTTATGAACCTATCCCTCCAGCATGTTCTGTTGATTGTGGTAATGAGGTTGAGGTCTCTGGACCATGTAGTGTGGAGGGATTGGGATTTCTTAAGTTTCACCATTTCTAACAGAGCTGGATCAGACATGGCTTTGTAAGTCAAGCAGAGATCACCTCTAAGTAGGCGATATGAGACAGAGAACAGTTGGAGTTTTTTTAGTCTGTCCATATAGGACAAATGTAAGACCTAGGATCCTCTTTTTGAGGTACTTTTGTGGCCTCTCCAGTTTTACAGGTGTTTAGTGAGGTACATGCCTAATGGGGCATTGTACTCAATGACTGGCCTAATGAGGGAAGAGTAGAGGGAGACAATGACCCTTTCTTCCTGGATGCAAAGCCCTTAGTAATGAGGTGGGCCATATAGAAAGACTTTCTGACCACAGTGGCAATGTGATGGTCAAAAGAGAGGTTGCTGTCAACCTGTGTTCCCAGATCTCTTATAACGCCTTCTGTGTTCAGTGGACTACCATCGATGAGGACTTAGGAATGGGGTCCATTCCCATCATGGTATTAGAAACCCAAATGACTTGGAGAAATTAAAAAAAAAAGGAAAGAAACCCAAAGGCATGATCTACTCCAAACAAAAAAGTGCACTTAGTGTTGGCAACTTCACAGATGACCAAAGGAGGACATTTCTTTATGAAATATGACTTTTACAGCTTTAGGCAATGAAGATGTATTGTTTCATTTATTATTAAAATGTAGATTGGCATTGTCAAATTTTAGTTTTTCAGTGTGTTTTGTATGGTATTAAAGTGGCATGCATATAGTATTATGTAATTATTTACAATTTAATGTAAATTTAGAAAAAATATCGCACAGGGTATCATGATAGTTTTTCTCTTTCCGTATTCCAGGTCTGTATTAGAACATTGAACGTTTAATAGTTCGAATCACTAAAGTTGACCTTTATTGATCGAACTATTAAAATTTCGAATGTTCATAAAAAAAAAAAAAAAAAGTGGATGACAGAGTTCCCTGACAGTGCATCACACACAATTTTCTGTAAATTACTGTGAGGTCACTTATTGTCTAAAGTCTTTCGGCTTTTCCCGGTTAGTGGTTGCCACAGCGGAACTCTGGTCCGCTAATAATTGGCAGTGGATTTTTATGGTGCCGAGTTGCCAGCCCAACGCCCAACCTTCAAAGTAAGCACACCTATTCACATACGCATCTACCTGCATGTCTTTAAATGTCACTTGACTGTGGGGAGGACATGCAGACTCCACACAGAAGGTGCTCCAGCCGAGAATCAAACGGAAGAACCTCTTGCTGTGAGGCGACAACTCTAACCTCTGTACCACTACGGCCCTGAATATACAGTGTTATTATTTTTCATAGTTTGAAACTACAACTGGACGAAACAAACTAAGCTTAACTGAGTACGAATAACAGTTGTACATTATAATTACAGAGTTTACAAATTTTAACACTAAGCTGAGGCAGGATGCTATGTAGAACTAGTTTGTAGGAACATATATATTTTATCACAATTTGGTTGCAAGGATTCAAGGGATAACAAACAGAAATACATGGACACAGAGACTTAGTGCCATCCATCCTTTTTTATGGGCATATGATTGAAAGTGATGTGCATCTCTGTGTGGGTGGTGGAAAGTTGACTTATAATTAGCAAGTGTTGCTAGAAGTTGCAATAGTGTCAGTTCTTGCACAAATCATTACACTGTAGCAGAACAGCTGCATAACTGATTAAATCCATCTAATTTTGTTGTTTCAAACTTTTTTTCTACACAGCACTCTATTTTGCCCTGAGACTAACCATATGTACATACACATATATAAATTTATTTATTTAGGACACAGTCCACAATACCCAACCAGTTCTTGAATCCAAAAAGTAAATTGTTATCCACATAGTAGAAACGTAAGGATCCAAGGACAGCAGATACTTCAAGTAAAACTTTCCTTTAATATAGAACAACTAAGAACAAAGACATAAGCGCTTTCGTAGCGGTGCTACTTCATCAGATGTATAACATAAACTGAAAAACATCAAACATTTATATAATGGTTACTATATCACATGACTAAATCAATTACTACTAAAAGGTATATACATTCTAAAAAGTCATATAATATTTTTAAAAATTTTTAAAAATACATAAATGCAATTTGTCTTATATAAAAAAACCTAATAAAGTCATCTCCTTTTAATAGGTCAATACATATACAAAAGCAATATGTTTAAAGTAATAATATGAAAAAAGCATAAAAAGTTTAAAAATAACTTTTTATTTTTTATTTAGGCTTCTAGCCTTCAATTTAGGTTTAATAGGTACTCTGTCATTCAGGCCATAACCATAACCTCCCCTTAATCTTATAATCCATTTTGACTCTATCTGTTCAGTTAAATTGTTTATATCTTCTTTTCTAATATTTTCAAAGGTACGTGCTATAACCATAAACTTAAAATAATGTGTAAGGTTTGTATTTAAAATATGTTTGGATAAGGCATGATAGTAATGTTCTCTACTTCTTTTCCTGAGAGTTCTATCTGTCTTCCCTATATAAAATTTGAAGCATGTTGAACAATAAGCTAAATACACAATATGTGTTGCATCACAGGCGGCATAAATATCAAATTTATATTTCTTATGTTGATCTGGATGACAAAATTCAGAAGTTTTGGGCAGGTCTGAATAATCTACTCCATCCTGGAAAAATGTCTAACCCTATCCCCATCGCTACCATTGATAAATCTCCTGAGGATGTCTCAGACAGTTTTAACCATTTCTTTACAGAGACAATTCAAGCCCTAGCTAGCCAACTGCCTCCCAGCTCCCCCGGCCCTGATAGTACCACCCCTATAAATCTGCTCTCTTTCAGCTTCCAACCAGTTTCCACATCACTTATCCGTACCTTGCTCAAAAAATTAAAACTCACCACACTCTCAGCTGATCAACTCCCTGCTGAGTACCTTCAAAAATCAGCTGATGCCATAGTCTATAAGTATCTATGCTAATTAACTGCACCATAGCAGAGACAAAAATTCCCACCATTTGGAAAACATCCTATGTAATCCCATTACATAAAGGAGGTTCCTCCACTGAATTCTCCAATTACAGACCGATAGCTATACTTTCTCCATTAGCTTAGATTATGGAAAAATGTATACACAAACAACTCATACACCACTTAATTCAGAATCACCTCATGGCCAATACCCAACATGGCTTCTGTCCACACCACAGCACAACCACAGCCCTACTAGCATTCACCAATACCATTAATAATAATTGTAACAATAATCAAATATCCTCATCTTGGCTCTTTCAAAGGCATTTGACATGGTGGATCACCAACTTTTGATTCACACCCTGCAATCTTTCTGTCTAAATACCAGTGCCTTTCAATGGTTTAAAGCTTACCTCAGTGGGAGGCTACAGGCTGTCCTCTGGTAGAACAAGCTCTCCAGCCTATTACCTAACGCCTTTGGAGTACCACAAGGCTCCATATTAGGACCCCTTCTGTTTTCCATCTTTATAAACGACCTATATACAGTCATCCCGAACGTCAGCTGTATCCAATACGCTGATGATTCCACCCTGATTTGCTCAGCCACATCTCCCTCAGAATTAAGGTCTGTTACCCAATCCACCTTTAATACTATATAAACCTGGCTGTCTGAATGTCGATTGTTGCTAAATCCCCAAAAAACTAAAATGCTGTTATTCTCTTCAACACAAAGGTCCACACCATTTACCTTCAACATAAATACAAAAGATGGCACAATAATCACCCCCCAACTCCTCTACAAAACTGTTAGGAGTAATAATTGATAATAATCTAAAATTTGACCTTCATGTAAACCAAATGATGAAAACCATCAATAAAATAGTAGAGTTACTGTATAAAATAAAAGCCTTCCTAACCCCTCTGGCTATGGTTGCCATAGCTCGCTCCCACCTGCTTTCAGCACTTTTATATGCATTCCCCCTTCTCACTAATCTAAATAAAACTGTACTTAATAGACTCTCAATCTGTTACAACGACATTGCCAGGTTTGCAACTGGTCTACCTTTTAGAACACACCATTGCATCAACCTTAAACAGCTTGGGTGGCTAGAACTTCCCAGTCTAATCCAATATAACCTTTTGATTATGGCTAATAAAATCCTCTATTATCCAGATAACACACCAGCTCTTAAAAATATGATCACCCCCCCACAACAATCCAAGACTGCTCCGATCCTCAACCAGACTACAAATTAAGACAATTAAAATTAACAATGTAGCTGGTGACTCCTTCTTTGCAAACTCTGCAGGCAAAGCATGGAACCTCCTTTTAGCTAACATTACTTTGCTCTCCTCCCTATCCCAATTCAGAGCTAAACTCAAACAACATCTGGTATTAAACTGGCTTTGCCACTGCAACAAGTCTGGCTAACTCTCACCATGAATGGTTATAATCTATTAATCAAAATTACTGTTATTTTTTTCCCCTGACTGTTACCAGGGGTAACTCAAACTTGTGATATTGTCTATTTCGTGTCTGTTTGTCATTTGTAAATATCTCATCTGTAATATGTCTTCTTTGTTATAACTTATCTGTCTATCTTGGTAATATGCCTTCTCTGTTATTACTTATCTGAATACCTTGGAGCTGTTCTACCCGGGCCTCCACTGAAAATGGACATTAATCCAGTTGGACTATCCCGGTCAACAAATGTAAAATAAAATAAATAAATAAATAAATAAAATAGTTGTTCTGTGTGACCTTGGCAGCCATTGGTTTGGATTGTTAGTTGGGATATTTTGCAGTCACCGTAATGATAATGGACATCAGTTAGGTGTGACAACCCTGTGCTTCCAAATGCTAGCCAAACATTCCACTTATGCTGTGGTAAGTAGGTTAAATGAAGGCTGAAATATGTATGTTTACAGCTAGTGGGGTTTGGCTTTATTGGCCTGAGTTTGTCCATGACAGACTTGAAAAGAAAAAGTCATGTAAGTTCAGAATTGCTATATAGCTGAAATATCTGATGTCCTTATGGGATCATTTGCATATATCCCATATTGTCTCTAATGCAAGATGTTTCAAGGTATCACACAGTGAAAGATCTAGCTTGGCTAGATTTTTCTTTTAGATTTTTACTGATTAGTTGTTTTGTGTGACCTTGGTAGTGATTGTTTTGGATTGTTAGCTGGGATATTTTGCAGTTCCCCTAATAATAATGGACATCAGTTGGGTACAACAGCCCTGTGTTTCCAAATGTTAGCCAAACATTCCACTTATATTGTGTTGATGAGGTCATAAGAAGGCTGAAACATGCATGTCCGCAGCTAGTTAGAGTTGGCTTTATTGGCCTGAATTTGTCCATAACAGACTTGAAAAGAAACAGTCATGGGTATTCAGAATTGCCATATAGCTGAAACACCTGATATAATTATGGGGTCATTTGCATATATCTCATGTTGCCTCTAATGCAAGAGGTTTTAAGGTATCATGCAGTGAAAGGTCTAGCTTGGCTAGATTTTTCTTTTAGTTTTTTTATATGTATAAATATAGATAAATATATAAATATGCTTATCAATGCAGCAAAATCTCTGAAAAGCAACAACCCCCAAAAAACTCCCCTATTCAAACATCCAACCATAGTTCAAACTTGTTTTTCAGGGTTCAGCCCATCCCAACAAACAAAATTAGAAAACTTCTCTTAAAACTTAAACCTACAGCCCTAGCAGCTCACAGCCTCCCAACTCAATTTTTATTCCAAGCTGCAATAGCTTTTGCATACCCTGTCACTATACTCATTACTGATCCATCAATGAATCTAAGGTCCCAACAACATGGAAACAGCTTATAATATTGCCACTCCACAAAGTGTCCATATGAATAAATAAAATGTAGACCCATCACCATATTACCATACCAAGAGCCTCAAAAGATGCATACACTCCCAATTCCATTCCTGCCTATCAGAAAATAACTTGCTCACCTACACACTGCATAGTTTTCATCCCTTCCATAGCACTACCACCACATTGCTATCCTCCTAAATACCATTAACCACCATTGGAATAAAAACAAACTTGTAACCCATATGTTCTTAGACATTTCAAAAGCTTTTGACACTGTCCCTCACCAAAAACTTCTTCACACCCTAACCACATTAGGGCTCTCACAATCAACAAACCCTTGGGTCAACAGCTATCTTGGCAGTTGAACCCCATGTGTTAAATAGCAATTTGTGCTCTCTTCCTTCCAACCAGTTACAGTTGGAGTCTCCCAATGTTCCATTCTTGGTCCATTGCTCATTAACATTTTCATTAATAGCATAAACTTATGATCCCACCCCTTTACTCTCATCCAGTATGCAGATGACTCCACACGCATTTGCTCAGCCACAGCTTTAAAAGAACTACAATCCCTTATTAACAAATCTTCCCAAACACAGAAAGCTGGCAAATCACAACTGCTAAACAAAAATAATATTGCTGCGTCTATTAAAAAATGTACCATATTAAATAAACCCTTCACAATCACTAGGCTCCAAAATTTCCCCCATTCAGAGCATCTCCATCACAAAACTACTAGGTATCACAATTGATCACAAATTAACATTTGACACATTTACCACTTAATAAAAACAAATACCAAAATCTTGGTACCCTATGCAAAGCCAACCCATATCTTTCAAAACAAGCACTCAAAACTACAACCATTGCCTATCTCCTGCTCAGCCTTCTATATACATCCCCTATATTCAAACACATTCAGCCCTCACAAATAGCCAATGTACAGCAATGTTATAATGAAATATCAAGGTTTGCAGCGTAGATCTCCAATTAAACAGATCACTGCATTGCCCTCCAAAAGCTATCATGGCTGGACCTTCATATCCAACTCAAAATTTGCCAACTAAAATACATCATAACATTCTCTACTAACCCAAACAGTGTCCAGTGACCTCAGAAATACTTGAGTGGTACATGTTACCACAATCTCTATGGTCTGATACTACAGATCTGGTCTCATTAAACAAAGATCTTAACTCCCATGATAGCACACTCTATTCCTGTCATGTAGCCAAACTATGGAACTCACTGCCCAGTGTCATTAGACAAATAGCATGCCAACTAAACTTCAACCAAACAGTAAAAAGCCTTATTCTTGGCACACCTCACTGTGACTGCAGCACCATCCAAGTTTCCCCAAGCATGAGAACTACCCCCTCAAACCCCACCAAACCATTATAACACCAAAAAAAATCAGGATAATTTATATTTCACGCTCAAGCTGCTTAAATCAATAATCACTTACTCTGGCACTGATTTTTGTACTACTATATGTAAATAGTGTCTGTGCACTTGCAAAGTGAGTTGTTTTACTGGAGGCAAAAAAAGTCTGAATTATTTTTACATGTCTATCTTTTGCACGTTTTCTTCCTACTGCATATTATATAACTAATTCAATACATTATATCAATGCATGCCAAAACTATTTCTTGTAACCACAGAGCTTTTCACCCCATGCTTCTGCTGAAAATGGACTTTTCACAGTCCAGTAAGATTTTCCTAGAAAACAAAAATGAAATTAAATTTATATATATATATATATATATATATATATATATGGGTCCCCTTCAAATGGTCGACATTTCACAATGTCGACATTCATATGGCCAAGACCATATGATCGACATTTGAAATGTCGACCATGGGGAACCGGCATCTCCCTATAGTGTGGAATGGAAAGATGTCCAGTTCCGCACTGTAGTGCGATCTCAGAGTTGGTATATTTAAGTTCCGGAGGTGTGGGGGTGGAGTCCCCCATGGGGGGGTGCAGGGGGGGGCGAAGTCCCCCTGTTAGCAGCGTTAAGGTCTTTTTGTTTTTTAGGTTCTGCTTGTATGGTCGACATTTCAAATGTCGATCATATGGTCTCGGCGATATGAATTTCGACATTGTGTAAATGTCGACCGTATCAAGTAGACCCATAAATATATATATATATATATATATATATATATATATATATATATATATAATATATATATATATACATACACACACACACACACACACACACACACACACACACACACACACACACACACACACACACACACACACACACACTGGATCACCACTGAGAAATTAAATGGTCTTAGTTAGTCTACTACATGTTTCCCCCAAGTCAAGCAGGGTTTTATTTTAGCTTTTTGTTGAGAAGCATATATGACAACTTTCTCGTGTATATGTTGGAAATTTAGATAACTCATGGTGCCATTCATTGAAATCTCTAAACGTAGGCCATGTATAAAACTGCAAACAGTAACATAGAGCTGGTTATATGACTAGTATCTGACTAGGTAATTGAGTATCGATGTAATTGTAGAAACAAATACTAAGAACATGAAAAATCTAGTAGTAGCAAATATTTTGGTGTTACTGATAGTGCTTGGTGTTCATGGGTTAGTACTAAGCTAACTGCCCTTGCGAGCCATTTTTAGCCTAGCCAATTATCCCTTGTGAGACTCAAACCATGCACCTTGTGTTTGTAAGGCAAACACCTTAATCATTAGGCCACCTTCCCTTACATGTGTTATTACACTCTTACAGTATTCTACCCATGTAAAGCTTCATTTGGTAGGTACTTTGGATTTCTAGTATTAGTTATAGGTGAACACTAATCCAATTTGGGTTATATCTGCTGCAGCAGAAACATTCATTAAACTGATGTGTGTTTTAGATAATGTTGGGACATTACATCTTTATTATTTAAATCTTGGCACTGATTTGGATAGTTGATTCAATCTGAGATCTTTAATGATGAGTGTTGTATGTTCACAAGTAAGGTTAATTTATTTTTTGTTATTCCTTTTTTTTTACTTAGGAATCTGACTTTTTGGGGGTTGTATTTCACTTATATAATAGTGATAATGAAGATGAAGAAACAGAAGCAGAAAAAGCTATAAGACTACAAAAAGAACAATTAAAGAGGTATTTTGTCTTTATAAATCTCTTTATATCTGTTCATTTTGCTCTGTCCGAATGTAGTTTTGTTGGCATACATGCAGTAATGTTTCTGTTCATGGAAGATGAGCTGGAAGAAAGACGATTGATTAGAGTACAGTTCTCTCTTATGAACATAACCCTCTTCCAAAGGACAGTTGTGGCTCATATTTTACCAAACAGTAGTTAATAAATCCTCTGTATTAAAGCAAAGTTAGATGCTGTAATTCAGAATGGTATAATTATTCCCTAGAAATGGATTCACTGTTACATCAACTCCATTCCTTTGCAAAAGCTATCACTCTGAAGGGTTTTGAGTGATCTCAGTCTTTCAAATGCATTGTCTGAAGACAAATGTGATATTGACTGCATGCGTTAGAAAACTGCTACTAATGAGGTTTCTCTGTAAAACAGTAATACCTCTTTTGAATTTGAAATTCACTAGAACGGTGTTTCAACATATTTTGAATATCTTTGATGCACAGTGTAAGTCAAAATTAACTCACTCTATCACAATAATTACCTCTAATATTTTTTTTTGTTTTTGCCATTTGCACATGACCAAAGTTCACATGCAACATAATCATGTCTCAAGATGAATGGGGAAAAAGATGCATATTACCCACCAAAATTCATAATGAAATGTCACCCAGTCTGCCTGACAATATGCTTTTTTTTTTCACAGCTTAGCCTCATATACAGACTTTGCAATCTGAGCACAGGCGAGTGTAGTTAAACACAATAAGTCCAGTATTACAGTCTGTTACAGTATTTCCCCTTGGATATATTACCATGAGACTGGGGGTGCTGCGGGTAAAGATCACTTGCATTTTTTCTTTTTTTTTTTTTTACTGTGTCACTTTCACAATGTTTGGGCTTGCTGTTGAGGTTTTTCGTATTGTGACAGAGAGAGACATTTGTATTCATTCATAATATCTCTGTTAGACTGAGGATATTCTTAGTGATTTAACTATAATATATTAAGGTAGAATAATAGGCCTAAAAATATAGAGTGACTTAGAGTCTGACTTGTGTTTTCATGTATGCATTCAGTTTCAGGGGAAAAGACAGTTTAGTAGAAAGGAAAATATAACCTTGCTGGCTAAGCATGAGATGTGCAGAAATAACAGTTTCAAAGGGAAGCTACAGAATGTTCCTTTCTCAAGGGAAAGATATAGGACGCCTAAGGAAAATAGTCAATTTTTATAGACTTAACCTACCAGCTCCTTGGAAACCTTCCTTGCTAAAAGACAGTGAAAGTATGTCTTATTATAGCTTCTAATAAACTGTAGTAATAATAAATGTTATAGATACTGCTAAGTAGGCAAGCCTCACAGTCAGGTTACCCAGCAGCCAACCCCCCCCCCCATATTTTAATTTTTAATTACATCGCCCCTCTAGCTTATACCCTCTCTATCTCCTACTTGTTTCATCCCCCCTCCCTTCTTAGACTGACATCCCCTTTAGGAAACCTGTTTTCTGCACTAAGTAACTGACCACTCATTGGTGCCGCTATATTAGCTACTGAACATTAGTTTCTTCTCACCTACTTATCCCTAACTCCCATACTCTCTTTTTCTTCTGACTCACTGTCTTACCTCCTCTCCCTCGACATTTACTATCTGTAGTCACACTCTCTCACTCTACCTCTTCCCTGGCAGCCTCTCCACACTCCCCTATTTTTCTCTTACCTCCAAATTAACCTGGTAAATTCCATACTACACTGATTGTCATCCTTGACAATCTACTCTCAAGGCTCTTCCCGCTCCGTTCGCCCTGCGGGCTCACTCCGCTCCCCTACCCTGCCCCCAATTTCCACCCGCCCCCAGTACTCCTACATTTATTCCTCCTTTGCCACACCCATAACAATTTCACTCCAATCAAACCACTCATATCTTTAATACCCCCAACCACCTATAACTTAACACACCCCCTATTACCTCTCCTCTTCTCCCTCCTTGCTACAACACCCCACCCGTAGACAATTATCCTAACCTGCTCACAGACTTCAACTACCTGTTTTTCTCCCTCTTCTCAAACTTATATAATGCATACATCAACTACCCTACACCAATTACAAGCATGTTTCCTACTCTCCCTCTTACCTCTTCTAACCACTGCCTATCTCTTAACATCCTTTCAGCAACCACTATACTCTACTTTTCTCTTCTCCTCTAAACATACCTCCACACTACCATTAACTGACTATCCCAATCTTCTCAACCTTCTATCCAAACCCAGCTACCTACTAGCCAAATATCATAGACTAGCTCACATTAAGTACACTAACCGAAATGCAAAAAAAATATTAGACTATTATTGTAAACCTCTTAACCCTAAACACATAACACTCCTCCTCTCCCTACTAGATGGGGACATTCACCCTAACCCAGGCCCTAACCAGTTCCTTAATTCTCCAAACAGCAACTCTAATAAAACAAGTACACCAACACCTGGCAAACCTTCTGACTCACTCTTAATAGGTCACCTCAATATACGCAGCATTTGTAATAAAATCACTCAACTTCATGCCCTTTTAGATATCCACCTATCTGACATCCTTTGCCTATCTGAAACTTGGCTAAAACCTACTGTTAAGGACAATGAAGTTACCCCATCCGGGTACAATATCATTAGACTAGACCGCACAACCAAAAAGGGAGGAGGGGTAGCAATCCTGTATAAAGCAGAGCTACAAGTTAACACTGTAAAACTTAACCCACCATCAGACCATAGCGCTGAAATACTTTTCACTAAATTACAAATCAACACACATAAGGCTATAAACATTATCTGTATATATTTTCCTCCAGGAAATAATATCAGTACACTCGAGAATATCCTTAACTGGCTTTCCATACATTTCCCACAAGAAACCATAGTCCTTGGAGACTTTAATATAGACTGGAATAACTGTAATACTACACATCCAACCACTCATATCAACCTTTATGGTTTCTCACAAACTATTGACTCCCCCACCAGAATTAATATACCAAACAACAAAGAAAGCACCTTGGACTGGATACTAATAGCCCACATCAAGTATACATAGCAGGAACCCTCCCAGATGACCTAAGTGACCACTCACTAACCTATATTATTAGACATAAAACCAACTTAACTTTCCCATTTTCATACAGAACACTACGCACCAAAAAGCTATTTAACCCAGAACTTTTCCAAAATGAACTCAGCAATGCAATTGGTCACCACTAAAATATCTTCCAATCAATGAAGCAGTAGAATTCTTCAATTCAACATTCCTAGCTATCATGCCCCTTCACGCTCTGTTAGAAATAAAACTAAACCAGCCCCCAAGCTTACTAATAATACTAGACAAAAAATATCCTTCTCAGAGACAAATAATGGGCAAAATGGCGTTCTACGAAAAATCCTTCAGTTCAGCAAATCTTTAGAGAATGTAGAAATACTACTAAAAAAGCCATCCTATTAGACAAGAAGAACTTTTACCTACAGCACTCCTACCACAAGGAACCACAAACATTTTGGGCTAGTATTAACAAACTTCTATACCCTGGTCAATCAATCACTCCCAACCCAGTTGGCTCCAACCCTGACAATCCCTCTCAAACCGCTAACGACTTCAACTCTTTCTTCACAGATGCCATCCAAAAGCTTGCTAGTCATCTATCTCCTGATACCTCCAATCTGCCCACCTCTACCATAATCCCACCCCCTCCATTTCATATACAACCAGTATCTACTTCCAGCATCTGCTCCCTTCTCCAAAGGCTAAAACCTACCACCCCCTCAGCAGACCAACTCCCAGCAGAATTCCTACAAAAAGGAGCTAAAGCCATTGCTTACCCCATTTCCATTCTGATCAACAGAACCATAAGTGAAGGAACTATCCCATCCATCTGGATAATTTCTTATATTATCCCACTACATAAAGGGGGCCAGTCCAATGAATATTCTAACTTTCGTCCTATAGCTCTGTTATCTCCTCTTGCTAAAATTATGGAAAAATGTATCCATAAGCAACTACTAGACCATCTTCTACATAACAACTTACTTACAAGCTGTCAACATGGATTCCGACCTTACCATAGCACCACCACTGCCCTTCTATCCTTCACAGACAGCATCAATAAAAACCGTAACAACAATATTCTTTCCTCTGCAGTATTCATTGATTTATCTAAAGCCTTTGATATGGTTAATCACCAACTCCTACTACACATACTGAAATCCCTTTCACTCAACACACTAGCCATTAATTGGTTTAAATCTTACCTTGAAAACTGGCAGCAGGCTGTACTCTGGAAAATAATCTCTCTAATAACCTTCTAATCTCCCTTGGTGTCCCTCAGGGCTCTATTTTAGGCCCACTCCTATTTTCCATTTATATTAATGACCTTCAATCAGCACTCCCACACTCTACCTTACACAGATGACTGTACTATTATCTGTACAGCCTCCTCTCACACTGAACTTACATCTCTTACTCAAGAAGCTTTCAAGACTGTAGAACAATGGTTGTCAGACCGCTGTCTCCTCCTCAACCGCAAAAAAACTAAATTGTTACTCTTTACACCAACCCGTAACTCCACCCCTATTCATTTCACACTTACATCTAATGATGGCACTGTTATTTCTCCCGACACAAGCACTAAATTATTAGGAATAACAATAGACAATAAACTAAACTTTGATAGTCATATAAACAACACAATAAAATCAGTGAACAAAAAACTAGGATCCCTTTACAGAATCATGCCCTTTCTTACACCACTAGCTAGGACCACCATAGCCAGAACCCACTTAATCTCAACTCTATTTTATGCCTCCTCTGTATATACCAATCTTTCAAAAAATATCATAAACAAACTGGCTACATCTTACAATAATATTGCGAGATTTTCTACAGGTTCTTCCTTCCAAACTCATCACTGTCGGAACCTAAAACAACTAGACTGGCTAGAATTTGCCAACCACCTTAAATATCTCCAGCTTGCCATTGTCCATAAGACCCTGCATCAACCCACTAACACCCCAGTACTCTCCACAATCATTAAACCTTACAAAAACCTACAGAACTTACGCTCCTCTAACAAACTGCTGATCAACATTTCAAAATCAAATAACTCATCAGGTGACTCCCTGTACTCTAACTCTGTAGGAAAGCTATGGAATTTATTACCCACTGAACTAACAACTCTAACCTCTCTTTCACTCTTTAAAAAGAAACTTTTGCTATTCCTTAAGACCCACTGGCAATGCAGCTGTACTCACCCTGACTAACTTCTTTCCTTTTAAACTAATACTTGCTCTTTAACTTATAACATTTTCCTAGAACAGTAAAATACAATATTATTGAAAATAAACTTTATTTTATGCTGCATATAGACCATCTCTTGCACACTACCTATTGATCCTTACTGCTTATTTCATCACCACTGATTATTGTATTCATATATTTATAAAAAAAAAAAAAAATGTTTTTACATATATTTTCATGCTATTATTTTTGTTGAGACCTGTCATGATTTCTGCATTATTTGTATATTTGTTATAATTTGATCTTTTATGACTATTTATATGTCTATCTTGGAGCTTTTCTCCCCGGGCCTCTACTGAAAATGGACATGTATCCAGCTAGACTAGCCCGGTCAACAAATGTAAAATAAAAAAATAAAGTAAATAAATAAATATGTAAGGACTAGACAGGCAGTGTGAGGCACATGGAAGACAATGCTTGAAAACCAAGGCTAAAGAAGCATGTAAAACATTACAGGGTTTTGGTATTATTAGGAAATAGTTCAGACATGGTCAGTGGAGTCAGTTAAGTTAGCTTTTGGATGGATATGTAAAACATATTTGCAGTACAGACACTCGAGCCTGAGTACAGAAGTCCAGGTCAAATATCCATACTATTCAAGAGGAAAAGACTGTTTCAGTTAATATTGTTCAGGAGAGTTAGAATTTACATGCAGAAACTTTGGATATATTTATCAGCACTGGTACTGTTATCCAGCATTTCAGAATTTGTACAGACAGTTATTGTTTTTCAGCACTGTTATTGGTGACAGTATTCAGATATTAACATCTAATAAAGCATTATTAACCAAACTAGCGTGTGCAGCATTCATTCTGAAAAGTACAAAAAGACTTGGCCCATAAAGGAGAGACTGGCACCTGTTCAGCACAAGTTTGGGCAATTAACAGATAAAGGCATTCATTCCAGTCTCATTTCAGTTGTTTTCAGTTAATTCCATTACATTACCATCTTATCAATTCTTTCAATATCCTGTCATCTAATTCTAATGTAACAAAAACTGCCTTGCTTTAGACATTAATGCAAGTCTAACATCACCAGACATTCATAATAAAAGATTCTTTTTATCACATTTCATTTCCACTGGAAGAGACCTCAGTTCATTCAGCACACACAACTACGTCTTTATGATTGCCATCTACCTTCTTCACTGAAGTTTTTAATACTTGAGGAGCTTATCCACTGGGAGTGTAATGTAGCTCCAAATTGTGACTACAGCAAAACATTACTTGGAGTTGGGAATATTTTTTTTAGAAAATATACAGCTGTAGTATTCTTCTTTCATTTCTTCTCCGTCTTTATATGGAATGATTGCTAAATGTACCTGTAAAAACAAAAGAATCTGTTATTGATATATATGCTCACATTTATCAAGAAAGATAAAATGGTAACCAAAAAAGACAATGGATACATAAAATGCACAATAGACAAATCATTTATTAGTTGCATTACTTCAGCATATTACTTTAGCCCATCTCAGATGTATTGTAAAAAATAAAGTAAATAAATTTAGTAAGGGTTGTGTTTCACTTAACATGTGATTATTTGTTACATTTCTGTTAATTTTTTTGAAAATAGGTTATCATTGTGTTAGGCTCATTGTCATCTGAAACAGAAGCACATATGGAGATATTTTAGGTTGAGCTGTGTCACTCTCCCATCTAAGTTATAGACTGCCCTTTGCTTCCTGCACTTCTGTTTGTAACAGCAAGGCTGTATAAGCTCTCCGTCTTTAATAGCAGCTTGGTTTCCTTTGCTCTTTTTGCCTTTCCAGGAAAGATCACTATTTTTTTCTCTTAAAAAAGCATCAGTGGCTTCCTGCTAAAGAAAGAAATGACCTTATCTATTGCCAGAATAGTGAAAGACTACTTGTCCCTACCTTATGTCACCATTATGCCTACCTGCTATACTTCTGAGAAGCCTCAGGGAGCCTCAGGTTTGCTAATACTCCTCGATTTCCACATCCTTCAGATACCTTAAATCAGTGTCACCCTCATTTGCATCTCCTTTCTGCTGCAGGTGGTACCTGATGCTATATTGTGCTGCCTGTGATGACCACTAATTTCTACAAAACAGACCAAGCTGTTGGGCAGCATTCCAGTATAATCCACATTGGTGTGCAGTAACACTTCATTAACTTTTCAAAAGAGAAATACCACGGCAATTTTTTAAAATGTTTTCTACTCACAGTGGACAATTTAATCCTTCAACTTATGAAACTGATTAAAGGGGAAAAATCATTCTTAGATTTAATGTGAATTTAATGCATAGCCATGCAGACATTGTGTATGGAGTTTTTACTGCTTGCGCCTGTCTTGGCATGTGTGTAGCTTAGGGGGTATACCACCTTCCTTCCATCTCCCAACAGTGTTAATGAAAGGGATTAGTTGCGAGTCTGAACTTTCTGAAGGACAAATTAAGGGTTCAAAACATCTGCAGATAAATTATTCTATTTTAAAAGATTCTAAAAAAACAGATGAAGTACCTTTTCTCTAGCATTGATTAGGTTGATTTAGCTAAGCAAAGCATGGTAAGCAATTTACCAAGAGCAGCTGTAATCCTACAGATAAGGAATTTTAAAGAATAAAGTTGCATGGTATTTGTGGGAGCAAGACAGGAGTGCAGTGCTGAAATGAATGATACTCAACCATATGAATACAGAAATATGGCAACTAGCAACCTCTAAGCACCTAAATATTGATGTAAATAGCAGACAGATGTTATATACTGAAGTCATGCACAGAAGTGGAAACTGAACAAGTGATGTGAAATATCACGGCTGTAGGGGAGATAGAGGTGGACAAAATAACTGTATGTGATCCCTTCAAATGATCCTACCACCCCACACGTACTAAGCAAACAATTTATATAAAAGTATATACGTGCATTCAAACAGCAAAACAACAGCTGTAAGTGTATGTTATGCAGTAGATCAAGGTTATCATTGTAAATAGTGACTGAAGCACGCTGATGGCCTTCTCATCCAATTTTCCTATCCTGGAAAGGGTGCACTGCACAACCCTCCCCCTGTAATTGCTGACACTGTGCTGAGTCATTAGCAAGGAGGTGATAACATGATTATAAATATTGCAGAACCCAGGCATACATATATCTTGGTTGGTACAAAGGCTTCTTTGACAAGTTTGCCCTCAATTCAGAATAGTTTTCTATTAATATAGTTAGCAACAATGAAGTTAAGTGCAAGTTGAAGGCACTTTAGCTAGCCTTGTCCATGGGTTGCATATAGAACAGTACCAGAAGCAGCCTTGGGTACAGTGCAAAGCTGACATCAGAGCAATAATGTACACTGAAATAGTATTATACATACACACGAGTGTGTGTATGTAAAAAATATATATATATATATATATATATATATATATATATATATATATACACAGTATATATATATATATATATATATATATATATATATATATATAGGCAACATGATCTGGCACAGGTAAATGCGATCCATTGTGAAATGTCAGTTGATGGACTTAATTACTACATATTCAACAATCACTTTATGTAGTTTAGTGTGAAGGAACCATCCAATCCAGACGGACTGTGAACAGCAAGTCAAATACCCTCTCAGACTCATGGAATAAGAGGACAGCAGCCACAGGCAGGAATTTGTTGGTTTTGTCATAGACCACCTGGGCATGGATAGAATATATCTGGTGCCCATAACTGATTTCTTTGGGAAGACCCCATTCATCATCCATGTAGCAGTGTGATAGAAGTGTCTAAGATTTGCTGTGGTGGTAGTGACGGTAAGAATCCCCATATCCACCTCCTTTTCCTCACTCATTTTGTATATGAAGTTACCTGTTTTTAAGTGGGAACATTACAGTTACAAATTTTTCATGATGCTTATTGTATTTATTGTGATCTGCACCTTTTATCTGGTTGGCAAGAACTGCACTTAGACAAGTGTTATTGCACCATTTCTTAATCTGGGGTAGCTATGCAGCATTACAGCACCCTGCCAAATCAATCAGTAGATACATTGTCCTGTTTTTCCAAGTTGCCAGTTCTGGTTTATCACACTCATATACAGTGGATATAAAAAGTTTACACACCCCTGTTAAAATGCCAGGCTTTTGTGAGATAAAAAAAAATGAGATCACAAGAAATCATTTCAAAACTTTTCTCACCTTTAATGAGACCTATGACCTGTAAAATTCAATTGAAAAACAAACAAAATCTGTTAGGGGGAAAAATATAAAAAAATAAAAAACGTACAATACGCTGGTTGCATAAGTGTGCACACCCTTAAACTAATACTTTGTTGAAGCACGTTTTAATTTAATTACAACATTCAGTCTTCTTGGGTAGGAGTCTATCAGTATGGCATATCTTGACTTGGCAATATTTGCCCACTCTTCCTTGCAAAAGTGCTCCAAATCTGACAGATTGCAGGGTATCTCTTGTGCCCAGCCCTCTTCAGGTCACCCCACAGATTTTCTATTGGATTTAAGTCTGGGCTGTGGCTGGGCCATTCCAAAACTTTAATTTTCTTCTTGTGAAGCCATTCTTTTGTTGATTTGGATGTATGCTTGGTGTCATTGTTGTGCTGATAGGTGAAATTCCTCTTCATCTTCAGCTTTCTAGTAGACGCCTGAAGATTTTGGGCCAAAAGTGACTAGTATCTGGAACTATTCATAATTCCCTCCACCTTGACTAAAGCCCCAGTTCCAGCTGAAGGAAAAGCAACCCCAAAGCATAATATTGCCACTACCATACTTCACCGTGGGGATGGTGTTCTTTTGGTGATGCGATGTGTTGTTTTTGCACCAAACGTACCTTTTGGAATTGTGGCCAAAAAGTTCAGCCTTGATCTCATCAGACCATAACACATTTTCCCACATGTTTTGGGGAGATTTGTTGTATTGTTTTGCAAATTTTAGCTGGATCTGGATGTTTTTCTGTGTAAGAAAAGGCTTCCGTCTTGCAACCCTACCCCATAATCCAGACATATGGAGAATATGGGAGATTGTTGTCACATGTAGGACACAACCAGTACTTGCCAGAAATTCCTGCAGCTCCTTCAGTGTTGCTGTAGATCTCTTGGCAGCCTCCCCGACCAGTTTTCATCTTGTCTTTTCATCAATTTTGGAGGGACATCCAGTTCTTTGCAACGTCACTGTTGTCCCATATTTTCTCCACTTTTTGATGACTGTCTTCACTGTGTTCCATGGTATATCCAATGCTGTGAAGATTTTTTTGGACTATTCTCCTGACTGATACCTTTCAACAGTGAGATCCCTTTGATGTTTTGTAAGCTCTCTGTGACCCATGTTTTTTGCTGTAGCAGGCAACTGAGTAAATGTCAGGAAAATCCTACTAGGACAGCTGAACTTTATTTGATGTTAATCAGAGTCTCTTTAATTGATGGTAGGTGTGTACACAAGAAGACTGAATGCTGTAATTAAATCAAAAGGTGCTTCAACAAAGTATTAGTTTAAGGGTGTGCACACACATGCAACCAGCATATTGTACGTTTTTTATTTATTATATTTTCCCCTAACAGATTTGTCAGTTGAATTGTACAGGTTATAGATCACATTAAAGGTGGGAACAATTTTGAAATGATTTGTTGTGATCTCAGTTTTTTATATCACAAAAACCTGACACTTTAACAGGGGTGTGTAAAATGTGTATATCCACTGTATATTGTAGCTGACTGAAATGCAGCTAGACTTATTCTTTATTTACCAATATACTCTAAAGGCTGTTGGGTGCTGGTGTTTCTCTTGGAGTTTGATGCTTTGGGTGCTGCTGTTGCTGCAGATCTACTTGTAGGAGGGAGAAAACAAGGTTTTATTTTTATTTATTTTTATTTTATTCTTTCTGTGCAGACTTCAGAGACTGTGCACATGGTTCTCAGTGACATGGTTCTCAGTGACAAAGGCAGTTTGGAATTCATAACTCATTATGAAATACAAACATTTTTTTGGAGCTGGCTTCCCTAACTAAATTAATTAGCAATTAATAATAGGTTGCATTAGAAACTGAAAGGTATAAGTGATAGAATTACACTAATATTGATAATCTAGAATGTCCTAAAATGGGAATATTAATAGTGTCTGTCACTTTTTCACATTTTCAGTAGTGAGAAACAGAAAAATATATTGTCAATATAAACTTATAACATTGTATTAGAGACATTGCTGTTAGCTAGTAATTGTGAAGACATGCAATATTTCGATTTGGACTTGATAATTCCACAACAAAGTAACGTACAAACTATTGTATGATATCAGGTGAAACCTCAGATAATATTGAAGAAAACTGTAACTAATATTTGCACTTTAAGTGGTGCATCTAGAGGGAATATTCTTTTTTTTTTGATAATTATACAATTAGGCACACTTTTTAAAAATACAACTAAGCATACATGTCCTACTTCTCTAAATATCTTAGTAAACAACCACCCAGAAAATAATTTCTTTTCCTGCCATGTGAAAGCTGTTGTCTGACCAACATCAGTGCTTTGACAAGATAAGTGCACAATATACAGTTTCCAAGATAAACAGCCACCCAGAAAGGAATTTCTTTCTGTCATGTGAAAGCTTATGTCTGACCAACATAAGTGCTTTGACAATATAAGTGCATCATATACATTTCCAAGATATGACAATTTTTGAAACTTCAGATAAAAAGATAATTCTGGTTTTGGGTGCATTATAATATATTATAGTATTCATATAAAGATTATGATTGCTCTAATTGTTATAATTGAAAAAAAAGACTTTTTCCTTGATAACATCGCTTTCTGTACCTTTTTAATAATGTTATTGTTCACAAAACATTTACATGTATTTTTGTTATTCTTTTTTATCTTGAGATTTCAGAAGTGCTCTTAAATGTATGGCTGAGTGTAGGCTTCTAGAGGTATGACATTCCACAGCTCAGAGGTGCTAATTAGTTAAGGAGCAAGAAACAAGCAGGTAAGCCTGCTTAGGCATTTTGGAGCACCTGTGAGCAGCTTTGCTTGTTTGGTGCAAGATGTTATTCTGTAGAAAAAGAGTTAACTAAACGGCTGTAATAATGTTTATGTGTGCTTGTCTGTATCTGTGATATCTGTTACAGTTTTTTGTTGATTTGATCAAGGGTTGTTTATCTGTAAATGTAGTACTGTTGGGAAGGTTACCGCATAAACCACTATGGAGCTGTCTGAAACTTGTTCATCATGAATTAACCTTCCAAAGAAGTCATTTCAAATTACTGCTTTGGAAGATAATTTGGGATCCTAATGTGTGTGTGTGTGTGTGTGTGTGTGTGTGTGTGTGTGTGTGTGTGTGTGTGTGTGTGTGTGTGTGGAAGGCTGGGCGCCGGGCTGGCAACTCGACACTGTAAAACTCCACTGCCAATCATGAGCAGACAGGTGATCCGCTGTGGCGACCCCTAACCGGGAAAAGCCAAAAGAAGAAGAAGATTGTATTGAAAATTACAATGATGTTGGTTTTGAGTGTCTATGTAGCATGTCTCAATATGTTCTTCAGTTTCTTGATCTGACAATTGATATTCCTTTGGATCCAGTGTCCTCAACACTGAAGCTTTTCAGTTCCAGGGCTCTGACTCCTCCCATGCCTGAAGTATTAGGTCATGTTTTGGAAGACTCCTAAGAGCTCTATCCTATGAAAGCAGTTTTTGTTTTTCTTCAATGTTTTCCTTCTCCTCTACTGAGAAACGTTTGTCTCTTCAGTCAAATTAGTTTAAATTAGATTTTTTGTATTAGAATTGTAGTACTAATTTTGCTTATAGTATGCTGTGTGCTTAGATAACTGTTTATAAATATTACAGATGGGTTTAGTATTAGTATCTTAGTGTAGGATTAGTTTGTAGTGCATGCTGTGCTTTTCTTACACAATAACATTTTTTTGTAGTTATACTTAGTAGCAGTAGTTATACTAGCATTCTGGCATCAACTGTTTAGGTCATGGCTGATGGGCAAGGATTTAAAAAGTGTACATAATGTGGGCACAAGCTCCCTCCACAGCACCTGCACTCTTTATGTGTTTATTGCTTGGGCACCAGCCATGTTGACACTCAGTGTCAGGCCTACTCCTCCTTTAGCTACTGGACACTTCAGACCAGGAGGGAAAAGTTAATTGGTTAAGGGCCTTCTTCCCCTTCAGATAGGATCTGCCATGCCATCCGCTTCTTCTTCTTCCCTCTCTGGGAAAGACAAGAAGGCTAAGGACAAGCAGAAGGAAATGGAAAAAGACAAAGGAGTCATGAAAGAAAAATAGCAGGATAAGTATAGAGAAAAATTCAAAGAGAAAGAGAAATCAGAATTGGACAAGTCCCACAAGAGATCGTCAAATCTGGCACTTGTGTCTGGTTTGAATCCAAAGATTCCTAAACATTCAGAACCGTCAGTTCTTTGGATCTGTCCATCATCTCCTTGATACCTGTTTCCCCGGACCCAGCGGATCACAAACTGCAGTCATTAATCCTTCAGGAAAGGAGGTACTCTGTGTCATCTTCAGTGTCATCGTCTTCCTGGTCATCTAAAAGTTTGACCGAACAGGATGTCAAAAGGATGATGAGGAAATTCCTCAGAATGCAGATTCAGCTCAAGGTTCTTTCAGTACCATCCTGTTGGAATATACTGAGTGCTGGACCATCTACCCCTCCTATTTTTTCTTATCTAGGCCAGGTCCATCCCTTGCACCCGGCTATCTCAGATCTGATCTGTCCCACAGCATCTTTGTCCGAGTCGGTATTACAGGTCACCTTGATTCTGACAGGTTCCTTTCCTCCTTCCACTCTGAATTGTTTGGATTTGGAGGAGACTTGGAGATGAAGCTTTAGTACCATGGTGCCAGGGAATGGGTTGACACCAAAGTTGTAGGAGCTGTCTCTTCCCCTTGGCACCTCGGCTCTCAACAGCTCAGCACAGAGGTTGGTTTCGGGATTAAGGCCTCTTGGTTCTGAAGCTTTCCTTGTGATGGGGGGCATGAGGAGTCAGACTGGGACAATAGTGTCCTCAGCCTTCGAGGCTTTTAAGTGAGTCCTTTTGAGGTTGAGGGATAAGGCAGTTTCATCCAGTTCAGTTCCACCCAAACCTGACTAGAGTCTGCTTCTGTTTCCCAATTTCCTGTTAGACAGGGACAGTTGGCTGCACAGACTTCACAGCTTGCTTGCTACATTATCTCCCAGACTGATTCAAAACCTTGGGACCCTCCTTGAGAATTGGTTCATAGAAAGCAGATGTGCAAGTGGAAGCACTTAGAGTCCAGAGTCCATCACCAAAGATAAGGAGTTGGATGAAGGTGAATGTTCCCCTAGATCCCCCTCTGAAGATGTCACTTTTGGTGAAATCCAAGAATTTATGAAGAAGAGAGGTGGGTAATCCACAGATAATCCTTCACCAGATGACTCTTTGTTCCAGGAAGCCTTTGGAGCCAGCTCATCTTCATCCTGGGTACCCCCCCCATTGATCCACTCATTGATTTGATTGATCAATGGGCATGGAAGGACCCTGATGTGGTGGAGTCTATCCCTAAGAAGCCAGATAAAATCTTAGCAGCACCAGCAGACCGCAAACATTGGAGCAAGGGTCCACCTGTGGATGCCATAGTAGTAGCAGTGGTCACAAAGAAAGAGCTATCTGAAGAAAACTCCTCGGTCCATCCCCCTAATAAGGAATGTAGGGCCAAGGATTGCTTTGGGAAATGGATGTATGCTTCAGCAACTTTCACTCTCTGAGTGCTGAACTACTTAGCCCTTGTCACCAGATTACAGACAGACTTGACCAAGGAGCATTCCAAAGCTCTCTTGTGTATTCTATCTGCAAGTGTCCAGAAAACGGTGGAATCCCAGGTTTCTACCCTGCGTTCTAATGCAGCTGACGGCATGACCAGACCAGCAGGCACCAGCATTATCATCCGCAGACATGCTTTGATGCTTCTGTGTGATTTTTGCAGAACGCTTTAGGACATGTTTCATTAATGCCCCATTTGATGGGTCTACCTTGTTTGAACCTAAAGTTAAAGACACATTGAGTAGAAGTCAACATGATGGTAACACTCTCTGTGGTTGGAATCCACTTCTGTACTCCCCAAAAATCCTACTCTAGGAATCAGAGGGCTAGGAGGAAGATGTTCATAAGTCACATCGCTCTTAACAGGACACTCCTGGTGACAGACTGCCTTGTGTCAGAGTAGGAGGTTTCAATAAGGGACATCGCCCAAGAGACAGAGGCACTCTGCAAAACCAGGTCTTTCATGGTCCTTAAATGAAAAGCCCTTTCAGCATCCCTGAAGGTTTCCCCAACTGTTAAACTCTGGAGGCAGTCGGGGGATGCTTGTCTTTGGACTCACAAGCCTGGCAAAACAAAACTACAGATTCCTGGATGTTAAGCTGAATTTCCAGAAACTATTCTATATTATTTTCCCTTCCTTTCACTAAAAAGATGAAACTTCTCAATGTTCCAACCAGTAAATGGGAAACTGTAGCAGCAAAGATCCCCAAGCTGCTAGAAAAATAGTTATCCAGCCAGTTCCCAAAGACCAACTACACTCTGGAGTCTACTGAAGGTTCTTTTTAGTACCAAACAAAACAGGGGACCTCAGGCCCATTCCGGATCTGAGCCATCTGAATCAATGGGTAACATAGACAAAGTTCTGGATGGTCACACTTCAGTCCATTTTGCCTCTGCCGAGAAAGCATGATTGGATGTGCTCCATAAATCTCAAAGATGCTTACTACAATATCAAGGTACACAAGCATTTGAGGAGATTTCTGCACTTCCAGCTGGAGGCCAATTATTATCAATTTAGAGCCGTGCCATTCGGTCTCACCACAGCCCCCAGGATGTTTGCCAAGGTAATGGCAGCTGTGGCAGTGCATCTTCACCTGCAAGGGATCCATATCTTCCTGTACCTCAATGATTGGCTCATGACTGTTACTTCTAGCAAAAATTTGGTGAGTCATTGGGATCTTCTACTCCAACTGTTGCAAGACATAGGTATCAAAGTCAATCTCACCAAAAGTCATCTTACACCTACTCAGAAGAGAGAATTTATCAGATGCCATCTGGACATAAGCTTGCAGATCACCCAACTTCCCACCTTCTCAACTCCAGGAATCTCTCCTTGCATATCACTGCCACTCAAGTTCATTATCATCCTTCTCTACCAACGAGACTAATTTTACGTCTTCTGGGATTGATGGCTTCCACAATCTTCATGGTTCCCTTTGTCTGATTTTACATGAGAGTACTTCAGTGGACCCTAGCAGTGCAATAGTCCCAATTTTATCACCCACTTCATGCCAAGATTCAGCTTACCCCAATTTGCATGATGCACATATCTTGGTGGATAATGTCTCATTCAGTAGTACAAGGATGTCCATGTTTACGGACCCCTCTGTGGTGATAGTGATGATGGAGGCATCCTTTCAGAGGTGGCATTTCGAAGGGAATACAATCCAGGTCAGATGGTCACACACAGAGTCCAGTCTTCACATCAGTGTCCTGGAGATGAGGGCAGTCCTAGCATTTCAGGCATTTCAGGATGTCCTCCCAAGGGGTGTGATATCAATACCGATGGACAATGCCAGTGGTTTGGTATATCAGTGAACAGGGAGGGTCTCACTCTTATCCCCTCTATCAAGAAGCCATGAGAGTTTGGCAATGGGCGATGTCTTCTCAATGCTTTCTAATAGCAACACATATCCTGGGTATGTCCATTGTACTGGTGGACAAGTTGAGCAGATATATCCTGATGCCTCACAAGTGATCCCTCAATCTAACAGTGACAACCTTGATTTTTCACCACTGAGGCCACCCTTGCTACAATCTGTTTGCTTCCCTCCTAAACAACAAATGTAGCAGTTACTTTGCCCTGATCTTTCCAAAGGGACAGTCACCAAGGGATGCTCTAGTCAGCAACTGGCCCCCAGGTCTCCTTTCTGCTTTTTCCTCTTTACCATTGATTAACAAGTCAGTGCAGAAAGTGATAATGTGCAAGGCCAGGGTGATCCTCATTGCACATTCTCACTTTCTGCACTGCCTTGTTAGTGCAGAAAGTGATAATGTGCAAGGCCAAGGTGATCCTCATTGCACCCTTTCTGCCATGACAAACTTGGTTTCACTTCCTCTGGCCTGTACTAGTGCATCCTCCATGGATGCTGGATCATTATCCAGATCTCCTATCACGTCCTTCCAGACTGACTCCTCTGGACCAGAAAGTCATGAGAGTAATCTCTTGGCTCTTCAAGTTCTAAAATTAGCCAGAGACACCAGGCTTCCTGCTTCAGTTGTGTGGATAATTTCAGCATCTCAAAATCAGATCACTACAAAAATATACAATAGCAAGTGGAAGAGATTCTCTATTTAGGCCATGGCCAAAGGTGTGAACCCCTTCTCTGCACCCGTTCATTCCATTTTAGAATTTCTGTTTGAACTTTTCCAGAATGGCTCCAGTTATTCAACGATCAAAGTGCAAATGGCAGCAATCTGTAGTTTCCACATTGCCAGAATGATAATTCCATTGTATCCATAAGAATTTCTAAAGCCTTTGTAAAAGGAATGTTTCTGCTAAAACCTCTTATCAGAGACACGGTACCGCTATAGGGTATTGCCATCATGTTGCAAGCACTGACCCGCCCACCTTTTGAACCGGCAGCATCAGCTGATTTAAAATTCCTATCCTGGAAAACAGTTTATCTTGTGACTGTTACTTCAGCCAGATGAATTTCTGAGCTGCAAGCATTTTCATGTAGACCTCCATATTTGGTCTTTCACAGTTTCCTTAAGGACTAATGCATCTTTCCTTCATAAGGTGGCATCTGAAACTAGTCTGAACCACTCAATAACTCTTATCAGTCTTTTTTCCAAGATTTTCAAACAAAGGTGAATACACGCTTCACATGCTGGAAATTCATCTGCTGAGATTCTACCTTCTTAGAACCAAATCCCTTAGAAACTCAGACCAGTTGTTTGTGCCATTCTCAAGTTAGGCAAAACAGTGGCTAGAGTGACTCCATCAAAATGGTTATCTGAGTGCATTTCCTTTGTTTACAATAAGATGGATTTGTCTGCACAGTCTAAAACTAAAGCTCACTTCACAAAGGCAGTGCCCACTTCAACAGCCTTTGCCAGTAGGCTCCCTATTGATGATATTTGTGCAGCAGCTATTTTTATTTATTTATTTTACATTTGTTGACCGGGAGAATCCAACTGGATTACAAGTCCATTTTCAGTGGAGGCCTAGGGAGAAAAGCTCCAAGAGAACATTTTTTTTACAAAACATAGTTTTAAGTACAGACTTTTGACATACAATTTCCATAGACGAGACTTTGACATACATATTAACTAACAGATAGGATACATTCGTTCTCTACAATATAATATTACATTTTAGAAGATATTCCTAAGTTTAGGATTCCTGTGATAGATTTAGTATCACAGTAAAAGCAGAGAGACATAGAATAAGACTCAGAGAGAGCAGATGATGCTTGCTATAGTTGAGAAGGATAACAAATTGATTTACAATATGTCTTCTCCTGGTTTTAATTTCTTATGGAGAGCTCAACATTGCTGGGGTAGTTTTCCCTAACTCCTGGAAAGATGGGATGAGCAGTAGATTAACAGTCCTAAGTGGGTACAGTACTATGATTGCTTGGCTTATCCGTGTTACTTAAGTTAGGTGAAGTGTTCTAATGAGACATTAGCCAGGGGGGATACAGGAGCACAGTCCATTATTCAAAAAGTGAGTTTTAACTAGTTTCTTGAACTGTGATGGGTATTTGTTGTCAGTTATGTGGGCAGGAAGGAAGTTCCAGGTTTTTGCTATACAGTGGCTGTAGACAAACTTACCAGCTTCATTGTTATATCTGGTTACTTTGAGGAGGTTATGTGTGCTAGACCTCAAGGGCCTGGTGGTTGTATAGGGTTGCAAAAGATTTTGTAGGGCTGAGGTGTTTTCAGAGTTATGTATTATTTTGTGGGCTAGTGATAGTTGATTGAGCTGAAGTAGTAGTGGTAGTTCTAGCCAATTGAGTTTTTTTAGGCATTCACAGTGATGTGTTCTGATGGGAGAGATTGTAGTGAATTATTATTATAACAACTGTCAAGTTTGTTTAGGTCGGATTGGCGGAGATTTGTAAGCATGGGGGAGGCATAAAGTAGGGTGGATAGTAGGCGAGTCCTTGCTATTGTAATTTTGGAGTGGTCAGTGAGGAATTTTTTATTGCGATACAGTAGGCCTTTTTTTATGGTTATAGAAATATGTAGGTCAAATCTAAGGTGATTATTTCAACCCGTAAGAGTTTGGTATGATTTGTGGGGGTGATTGTGGTTTTGTTAAAGGAGGAGATGAAGAAAAAATCAGTGGGAGGTATGGCTCTGTGGGAGCTAAAGAGTACTAGCTTTGTTTTACTTGGGTTCAGAATGAGCCTTTGGTTTGTAATCCAAGTTTCTGCTAGGGAAAAGCATTCTTGTGTTAGGGAGTGAAGGATGTCAATTGATTTGGCTGTGCATATTATGGTGGTATCATCTACGTATTGCACTATTGATGCTTTAGGAATACTGTACGGGAGCTGATTGGTGAAGAGGGTAAAAAGAAGTGGCCCCAGGATGGAGCCTTGGGGTACTCCTAGGGAGACTGGTTGGGAGGGGGAGAGTTGGTTTTGCCACATAACAGCGTGATGTTAAGTTGTCCATCTCGCCTTCATTCTTGCTGGATGGGTTCGGAGCCGACCTCGGCTCCGACTCGGCCACTCTAAAAGCTCGAGAGTTGGTTCCACCGGCTCGAGGCTCCCCTTATATCCCACAATGCTAGGCGGTATTACCTCAGATCTCGTTTGCCGCTACAGCTATCGAGACGTGTTGCTTCAACCGGCTTCAGGTGAGTGTAGAAAATAGTTTAAAAAAGTTACAAAACCCCTTTAAATTAGTTTTCCTTACAGTTTCCCCTTATTTTAAAGGATTTTTATTCCTTCTTCCTTGTTCTTTCCCTTTTTTTACCACAAGAACTTATAGTTCTTCCCTTAGGCCTTTCGGGCCCTCCCATCTCCCCTTGGAGTGTATGTGTTTTTTATAAATTTTAAACTATCTAAATTTATTTAGTTTAAGTTAGTTTTATTTAGTTTATAGTGTAATCGGTGTGTTTGTGCTTGTGTGTGGTTACACTTGTTCCTTGATATGTCCAAGGATTCAAAGGTCTCAGGCTTCAAGAAGTGTGACTCGTGCTGTCAGAAAATGTCTCTGACAGACGGTCACACTTCTTGTGTGTACTGCCTGGGACCTTTACACCTGCAGGACTCTTGTGCTGTATGCCATGGCTTCAGCCCTAGAGTCCTGCAGGAAAGAAAAACAAGCTTATTTTACGGGGCTTGTTAAAGCCTGAGGGTCCCCCGACTGCATCTTCGGGCAAACCCTCTAAGGCTTCTAGGTCTTCGGCTCCAGGTTCTGAGTCGGCACCTAAGACTCCTAAGTCTACTCCTGCATCGGCTCCGGCTGGAGCCGATGAGACTCTAACTTCCACTTCGGTGGTTCCCTCGGCTCCGGTCGGAGCCGAGGTTTTGAAGCTACGTCGGCTCCGATCAGGCTTTCGGAGCCGACATCTAGGAAGAGGTCAAGGTCACCGTCCCTCGGCTCCGTTCATTCGGCTCCAGCTTCTCCCCTGCTGTCTGAACGGAGCCATAGATCGCACTCCTCTAGGTCTTCGAGGCTTTCGGACCATGACCTTCAGAGGGTAGTGAGTCGACTTCTTAAGTCTGAGGCACTGGCCCAGATGCTTCAGAGCCCGACTCATCAGTCGATGCTCAACCCTATTTCTCAAAATATTCCTCCTCCGACTCCTTTGAGCTCGGAGCCGGGGCGTTTCGGACCCGAGACTGTGATACCGTCAGAGCCGATACAATTGTCTTCGGCTCCATCGTCGGCTCCGATTTCTTCCTTGGAAGAATCTCGGTGCCGGACTTCCCTCGTCGGCTCCGAGGGGGTGAGTGGCATCGGACCCTTGTCCGACCCCGCTCTCCCTCTCGGTGCTTCGGCGCTGGTGAGTTCAGCTCCGACATCGGCCTCGGAGCCATCGCTGTCGGTGCCGAGGGAGGTTTTCAGCTTTTCGGAGCGGGGACCTCTGGCTCTGCCTGACAGGGGTGCGTTCGAGGTCATGCGGAGTGTGTTGGAACCTGGTTCAACTCCACAGTCGGCTCCGTCCGCCCCTCCCTCTTCGGTGCCTCAGGTTATGTCTACTCACTCCCTCATCCCAGACCACAGAGAGCCAGCTCCTCAAGAATCCCCTGTGGGGATCTCATCCTCTTCCGAGGCCTCTCCTGAATTGGCAGGGGAGCCCCCTAGGAAGAGAAAGTGTAAGAGGAAACACATAGACTCACCTGAGTCTGTCACCTCTGACACAGATTTAGAGGATTCCGAGGGTTCCCCCCGTTCCCCTTCTGAAGATGTCTCCTTTGCAGACATTCTAGAGATCCTGAAGCAGAGGGGAAATTGGCCAGCCCTTAACCCTTCGGAGGATGAATCTGTGTATCTTGAGGCGTTTGGCTCTCGCCGTTCCACCTCCTGGGTGTCCCCCCCCTTTGACCCCCTCATGCAGGTGGTAGCTAAAAAGGCTTGGATGGCTGCTGACTCTGTGGACCCCACCCCCAGGAGACCTTCAAAGTTTATCACAGCACCAGCAGATAAGCAATTTCTCACTAAGGGAGTTTCTGTGGATGCTATGGTGGTAGCTGCCGCCACTAAGAAGGAGATAGCTGATCCTTCGGTACCTGTCCATCCTCCTAACAAGGAATCTAGGTCTATGGACAGGTACGGGAAGCGGATGTTTTCGTCAGCGACCTTTGCTATGCGTTCGCTGAACTACCTCTGCCATTCCACTCGTCTTCAAAGAGACTTGATCAAGGAAGCGAGTGAGATGTTGAAGGACCCTACAGCTGCGGGTTTTCAGGACAAGATGAACGCTCAGCTGGCTACCCTAAATTCTATAGCTAACTCCTCCATACGCCTCCTTTCATATGCGGCTGATGGAGCGAGCAGAGCCGCAGGGACAGGTGTGGCCTTACGCCGGCATGCCTGGATGCGGCTATGCAATTTTGCGGACCCCTTTAAGACGTCTTTCACTAATTTCCCATTTGATGGATCATCCCTTTTTGGTCCTCAAGTGAAAGAAACCTTGACAAGGTGCGAGACAGATGGCAAAACTCTTTCTGCCGTCGGAGTCCGTTTTTCTACTCCTTCTAGACCTTACCCCAAAGGCCAGAAAAGTGGAAAGATGTGGTTCCGCAAACAATCTCAAGGGACTTTGCCTGACGCACAGAGTCGGTTCCCCTCTAGAGGCAGAGGGGGGAACAATAATGGTAGACGTTGCCCTAGAGGCAGGGGGGGTCCGCAGAACCAGGGCAATCGAGAAACTTTTTCCGATAAGCCCTTCCAGCACCCCTGAGGTGTTGCCCGACTGTCCACCTTCGGAGGCAGTCGGGGGAAGAGTATCACTGTACCCAGAAGCCTGGCGATCCATAACTCTAGACAAGTGGGTACAGTCCATCATTTCCGAAGGCTATTCCATTCCGTTCTTTCGCATTCCAAATCAATCAAAAAAATCCCTTCCAGATGTTCCACCCGCTCAAAGGGATCAAGCAGCGTTGGAAATATCAAAGTTGCTTGCAAAAAGAGCCATTCAGCCAGTGCCAGCAGACCAGCAAGGATCCGGAATCTACTCCAAGTTCTTTTTGGTTCCAAAGAAAACCGGGGACTGGAGACCCATTTTGGATCTCAGTATCTTGAACAAGTCTGTCAAGAAAACAAGATTTCGGATGGTCACGCTACAATCCATCCTACCACTATTGGGAAAGGAAAACTGGATGTGCTCTATAGACCTCCAGGATGCGTACTATCATATAAAAATGAACAGATGCTCCAGGAGATTCCTCCGCTTCAGGCTGGGAACCAGTCACTTTCAATTCAGAGTCCTGCCCTTTGGACTCACCACTGCCCCCCGGGTGTTTACCAAATGCATGGCAGTGGTAGCTTCTCACCTGAGACGTCAAGGATTCCAGGTGTTTCCTTACTTAGACGACTGGCTCCTCACAGCTCCTACCAAGCATCTTCTTCTACTTGCCAGAGACTACACCTTTCGCATTTTTCAGAAGTTAGGTATCTCAATAAATTGCGAAAAGTCTGTTTTGTCGCCTTGTCATGCTATTACCTTCATAGGCGCAAATCTAGACACAGTCAACATGTCTGCGAGACTCACAGACCAAAGAATAGCAGACATACACAAACTGGTCCCCCTTCTCTTCCACAGCAACAGAGTCAAAGTCAGATTAGTTCTAAAAGTACTGGGGATTATGGCGGCTGCTATCCCTCTACTTCTATTAGCCAGATTTCACATGAGAATCCTTCAATGGATGCTCTTCACACAATGGTCATACCAACAACTTCCGATGTCCCACACCATTGTGATTATGCAAGCATGCAAGAATCATCTTCTTTGGTGGATTTCTTCCCCCCAGCTGTTCCTAGGAAGACCCTTTGTCCTTCCCCCTTCGGTTGCTACTTTGACAACGGACGCCTCCCTGATCGGGTGGGGGGGGGGCATTATCAGGGCAGAACAGTCCAGGGCATTTGGAAACCAGTCGAACGCCACTTGCATATAAATGTTCTAGAGATGAGAGCAGTGCTTCTAGCGTTGCAAGCCCTTCAAGACTCTCTTCCCTTGGGAACGATAGCAATTCAGACGGACAACATGTCTGTAGTGTGGTATATCAACAAACAAGGCGGAACCAGGTCCTACCCCTATGTCGAGAAGCACTCAGACTGTGGCAATGGGCGATTTCTTCTCAGCGGTTTCTGATAGCAACGCACATCCCCGGGAAGTCCAATCTTATCGCGGACAAGTTGAGCAGAGCTATCCTCATGCTTCACGAGTGGTCTCTGAAAGATTCTATCTTGGAGAAAATTTTTCTCAAGTGGGGTCAGCCTTGCTGCGACCTTTTTGCTACTCCCCAAAACAGCAAGTGCAAAGATTATTTCACCCTCTTCCCCTTACCAGGCCAGCCCAGCAGAGACGCTCTAGTCCAAGTTTGGCCCCGGGGACTTCTGTATGCATTCCCTCCCTTCCCACTAATCTCTCAAGTGATACAAAAAGCTATCACTCAGAAGGCCTCATTGATCCTCATTGCTCCTTACTGGCCTCGACAGGTTTGGTTCCCCTTTCTACATCAATTTCTGTTGGAGCAACCCTGGCATCTGGACCTAGTTCCAGATCTTTTGATCCATCAGTCGGGTCAGTTACATCGCTCCCTCCCCTCTCTGAACCTCACTGCTTGGTTCCTCCAGTTCCAACCTTAGCCAGATAGTCGAGATATTTTGATAGCTTCCCATAAATCTTCCACTCGGAGGATTTATCTTAGTAAGTGGAAACGTTTCGCCTATTGGACTCAAGGAAGGGACATAGATCCTTTCACTGCTCCCATCCAAATAGTCCTTGATTTTCTAGCTGAACTTTTTCATGCAGGTTCTTCTCCTTCTACTCTTAAAGTTCAATTGGCAGCTATATCTAACTTTCATGTGGGCATCTCAGAGTCTGCCATCATGTCTCACAAGCTTTGCAAAGCTTTCTTGAAGGGAGTTTTTCTTCTTAGACCTCCTATAAGAAATCCTCCTCCCTCTTGGGACCTTAATTTAGTTCTCACATCTTTAATTCTTCCCCCTTTTGAACCTGCAGCTTCCTGTTCAATGAAATTGCTATCCTGGAAGACTCTATTTCTGGTAGCCATTACTTCAGCTAGAAGGGTCTCAGAGCTTCATGCACTCAGCAGTCGACCACCGTATCTATTGTTTCATAAGGATAGGGTATCCTTACGGACTAATCCATCCTTTTTACCTAAAGTAGCCTCTGCGGCAAATCTAAATCAAAACATTGACCTCCTGTTTTTTCCTAACTTTTCTAACAGGTCTGAACAAAAATTGCATTGGCTAGATGTCCATCGTCAATTAAGGTATTATTTGGACAGGACCAAACAGATCAGAAAAACTGACCAGTTGTTTGTCTCTTATGCAGAAGGCAGAAAGGGACTTTCAGTTTCGAAGGTATCACTCTCCAGATGGCTAACATCTCTGATTTCCTTTGTTTATGAAATTAGACACCAAAAGCTGCCTAACAAACCTAAGGCCCACTCCACCAGAGCTTTGGCTACTTCTATAGCCTTCCAAGACAGGCTGCCTATTGACACCATTTGTGCAGCGGCTACTTGGGCTACTCCTCACACTTTCATTTCTCATTATAAGTTGGATTTAGCTTCTAGACATAGAGCTAACTTTGGTTCCACTGTTCTCAAGAGTCTGTTCCGATAGGCCACCGGGACAAGGTGCTAGGACGGTCCCATCCAGCAAGAATGAAGGCGAGATGGACAACTTAACATATAGAAGTTATGTTCTTACCATAACGTTCCATGTTAGTTGTCTTCTTCGCCTTCTTTCTTGGCCCCTCCTTCCCCCTAGCCTGGACAGACCTAGAGGAGTTTGATTGTGACCTCTCTTTCTACCACCTCTATTGTATATAGGTATATGCTATACTGTGCATATATTCCTTCATCAGGTTTTCAGGTCACCTTCTTCCCTTCCTTTTATAGAGGTGGGTTCTTCCTTTTCCAGTAGTTCTGGAGTTTTTATTGGCTGGGCCTAGCTTACAAACGAGATCTGAGGTAATACCGCCTAGCATTGTGGGATATAAGGGGAGCCTCGAGCCGGTGGAACCAACTCTCGAGCTTTTAGTGTGGCCGAGTCGGAGCCGAGGTCGGCTCCGAACCCATCCAGCAAGAAAGAAGGCGAGAAGAAGACAACTAACATGGAACGTTATGGTAAGAACATAACTTCTATTTTCCTTCCCTCTAGGTAGTTTTTGAACCAGGAGATGACAGGGGTGGTAAGGTTTAGAGTTGCTAGTGAAAGAAGGAGTTTATTGTGGTTAACCATATCGAAGGTGGCAGATACAAGGAGTCCATTGTTTCTGTGAGTATTGACAATGTTGGTGAATTCTGTTAATGCAGTGGAGGTGTTATGAAAGGGTCTAAAGCCATATTGTTGTGTTGCTATTAGATTATTTTCTAGGAGATGATCTGAAGATGCCCTTATGTTATGTAGGGTGAAAGCACTAAGTACTACTATTACACATGTATTAATTTATTTAATTTTGTTTGTGGTGAATTAAATCTTTTCCGAGTGACATCCGTGAGCTTTATTTTGTTTTAATATTTTCTAGGAGATATTTAATTAGTTTCTTGTGTATTACCCTCTCTAAAATTTTAGATAAAGGGGGCAGTATGGCTATAGAGCGGTAGTTATTGAGTTCCAGGGAGGTTCCCCCTTTATGTAGAGGGATGATATGTGATATTTTCCATAGCTTGGGTACTATACACTCGGAGATGGATCTGTTAATTATGATGGAGACAGGATATGATATGGCTTCTGCAGCCAGGTGGAGGTATTCAGCGGGTAATTTATCTGCGGCTAGAGACATTGGTTTGAGCTTGCAGAGTAGGTTTTCAATGGATTTGGTTGGTTCTGGGTGGAAGCTGAACTTGGAGCAGTTGTTAGTTGTGGGTGGGGGATGGATTTGCAGGGGTGGGGATGTTGTCATAGGGTTGTTTGCAATTGTCTGGATGGTTTCTGTAAAGTATTTATTAAATTGAGTGGGGATGTCTTCTTGGTTGTTATCTATTTTTGGGGTTGGGGTAGTTGTTTTACCTGGTTGTAGAATAGAGTTAATTGCTGCCCAAAATTTTTGTATGTTGTTCCTGTGCTTATCCTGTAACTTTTGGTAGTAAGAGGTTTTGTCTGTTTTGGTGAGTTTTTTGGCTTTGTTATGTAGTTCAACGTATATTTGTTTGTTCAACTGGGATTTACTGTTGAGATAGCTGGTCCAAGTCTTGTTTCTTTTTTTTGAGGAGGGATTTTGTGTCTTGGGTTAACCAGGGGGCATATTTAGTTTTAATACTTGTTGTTCTGGAGGAGGCGTGATGGTTAAGGGTTTTTAAGACGGTAGTATTGAAATATAGTACAGCTTCATCAAGAGGTAGCTTTTTTAGGGTGGTCCAGTTGCACATTTTTAGGTCATTTGTAAAGTTGGAGCAGTTAAAGTGTTTTTTGTTTCTAATTAGGCGCTTAGATGTTTGGGTCAGTTGTGGTGATTTTGATCTGAGTAAAATGTGGCTTGGTGGTCACTCAGGGTGTCTGGTAGACACCCTGCTAGGGATATCAGTGATGGGTGGGATACTAGTATCCATTCTAGACTGGACTGGTGTTTGGTTCTCTTGTCTGTTCTTGTGGGGAAAGTGATGAGTTGGGTTAGGCCATGTAGATTAATTTGGGAGAGTGGGTTATGTAGGTTAATATGGGAGAGTGGGTTATGACTGGAACAGTTTTGCCAGTCAGTATTAAGGTCTCCTAATACTATGCTTTCCTGAGGGAGGGAGTTAGATATCCATTCTAGGAGTTTTTCCTGTAATGGGGATATTGCTGCCTGGAGGGATGTAGCATCCTATGATGTTGATGTGTTTACTATCATTAAGTTTTAGTTTTGTTAGAGTGACTTCAACTGTATCTAGGTCTGGGGTTGTTATGTCTACTTTCTCACGGATGAGGTGAGACTTATACACTATAGCAACACCCCCCCCTTTTTACCTATTCTATCACTACAAATTATTGTAACCTGGTGGAGTGATTTCATTGTTGTGGTTGCCTGGTTTAAGCTAAGTCTCTGATAGTATAACTATCTTAGGTTGATAAAAGGAGAGTAGTGAATGAATGTCGTGGACTTTGTTTAGTATACTTCTGACATTTAAATTTAAAATGAGGAGCGTGGATTTGTCTCGGTGGAGTAGGGTATCATTCAGGTTGAGGGTTGGGACTCCTAGATTTTGTGGGCCTGGATTTGGGTGTATATCACTGCAGCTAATGAGTTGGGTTCTGAGGTAAAAATAGAGTTTGAGTAGTTAGTTTAGGGTCTTAAAGTTCTTTATAGTTGTTAGCTACTTCGTCAACAGTACATGCATTTGTATCTCATTATAAGCTGGATGAACAATCGAGAGTATATTCCTTCTTTGGCTCCACCATACTCAGAAATGCCTTCCTTGATATCATCCAAGTCTATATGCTCTGGAATCTGTCCTACAACACTGAATATGAAAGTTATGTACTTGCTATAACAATAGACCAATGTTATCTGATTTTCGTCCAGATCAACATCCCTCCCACTTGCCCCATTCCAAATTGGCATGAATAGGATTCTGATTATTGGGTCTGGTGATTGGGTCAACTGTGGTATTCCCTGACTATGAGGAGTCCTTACTGCAGATTCCCCATAACCTGACCTTTTTCTCTGTCATACATTCTGGAGTTAATTTTCAATTGAAGTTATATGTTTTTGTGTATCTGCATAAAGATATAATACATTAGGGAGGGGTAAACTCTATATGTGGTACTGAAAGATATAATAATACATAAGGGAGGGGTAAACTCTATCTGTGGTACTGAAATGCAGTTTAGAGAATTATCAGTAGGGGAGGAATCAGAGCCCTGGAACCAAAAAGCTTTGGGATCGGTGCATAGATTGGATCCAGTCAGATCTGACAGCCCCCATTTGAACCAGAAAAAAATCAGACAACATGGATCTGTCATTGTGGTGAGCACATAATGTTCATTTATTTTGTTGTAAAGACTTTAATAATGTTAGGGGGAGTAACAGCATAACATAAAAGATGGAATAGCCCTCTTCAGTTTAGGGTAATTGAGAATTCATTTTCCAAAGCAGCCCATCTAATTTATTTTTATGTTATTCTCTCTCTCTCTCTCTCTCTCTCTCTCTCTCTCTCTACAGACATAGGTTCATAGGTTCGTACTAGGCTATCTGCCCAAGGGCATTTATAAGCCTAGCCCATAGTTATTTGGCTTTCGCCACCCCTTTAGTTTGAATAAAAATATGCCTATTATTTTGCTGTGCCTCTGTCAAGCAGTGACACTGAAGTAATCCCTGGGGTATATCTGCGATCCCCCATCCATTGGTCAAGATTCCTCTTGAACAAGGCCAGCGAGGTGCTCTGCCTCACATGTACCGGGATTTTGTTCCACAGCATAGGGAGTCTCTGGGTGATGAATCTGTCCCTCCAGCACGTTCTATTAATAACCGTGTCAAGGTTTAAGTCTCCGCCCTTGTGGTTCTGAGGGATCTAGATTTTTTGAGGTGAAGCATATTCATCAAATCAGGGTTTGACATGGCCTTATATGTCAGGCACAGGTCACCTCTGAGCAAGCGGTATGAGACTGAATAGAGCTGGGGTTCTTTCAGTCGGGCAGCATAAGACATATTTTTGAGACCCTTTATCCTTTTGGTGAGGAACTTTTGGGGCCTTTCCAGCTGCTGCAGGTGTCGGGTCAGATACATTCCGAATGGGGCATTGTACTCAATCATAGGTCTAATGAGTGATGAGTACAGGAAAAGATTCTTCTTTTGTAACAGTGAACTTTACTCTGATAAGTTCATAGGTTAGTACTAAGCTAACTGCCCTTGTGAGCCTTTTTAAGCCTAGCCAATTATTCCATGTGAGACTCAAACCCTGCACCTTGTGTTTGTAAGGCAAACACTTTAACCATGAGGCCACCCTCCCAACCCAACATATGCATGTGTGTGTGTGTGTGTGTGTGTGTGTGTGTGTGTCTGTGTATGATGTGCACTGCAGTTTGTTAATGTGATCATTATAAGATGTTTTTGGTTATCTTAGTAGTAACAGTGTTTTTCACCACTGGCTATCTGAGCTTTTCTTAAAAAACAGGGTAAAACTAATGCCCAGAATATGTATAGTACGTTCTCCTTATGTCAGAAGTAAAAATCCTATATATTCTCTCTCTCTCTCACTTTTAGCATGCCACAGCTGCACTGCCAAGCTTTAAAGTGGCTAAAGCTGATGGCTGATGACAGATTTGCAATCATGAATTTGTGTTGTACCAGAGTGCTCAGTATTTATAGCACTTTTAAAATTGCATCTTGGAAGATGCACAGTCTTTCAAAGACGTTGTCCCAGTGGCTTTAGTTCATGTGCCTTTAGTGCCCCAGTCTGGGTACTTGATCTTCATTTTGGGTGCTGTGATGAAAGTCTGATCTGCATGCTACACTCAATAGTGGTATAAAAGAATTATTTACTGAGTCACCAGTATATGAAATTGTAATACGGTGTGATGTAAAATTTTTACATTGTATCTGTCTTTCTTGTTACCACTTTGTATTACATTTGTGTTCCACTGTTGGTTTTATTTTTTACATTTTTGTTGCTACCATTTTAAATGTAACCTGGGCTGAGCCTCAATTGGTCATGTTGTGATCATTGCTGTACCCTGACAAACAAAATGCAAATTAAATAAAAATACGAAACAATAGGCCCCCTTTTCAGCAGAAAAGCCTGAATACTTCACCAGAAAAATACATTTACATATTGTTACTTGTAAAATGAAGTGTCTGTAATTGCATGCTTTCAAACAGCTAAAACTGTGGGGTAAAACTCAGAAGTATACTGTACTGGAAGCTCTAAGGTTAGAATTAGTCTTAGATGTGTTTTATAGTTGAATACCCTATTTATGATGCTTGAATGGTTTGAAATGAAATCTCAAAAGGATAGAGATGTAGCCTTTCAAATACTGGCCATAGTAGCTTTAGTTCATCTGCTTTTAGTGATGCAGTCTGCCATTTTACAGCTCATAATGGGCACAGTGAGCATTGCCATTTTCATAGTGGTTGGCTGTAGTTGACTTCTTGGTTATGTCTTCTTCTGTGTGAAAACTGTGTGTCCTATTAGTCCTGTCTCTGTGTGGGTTTATCTTTGTGTTCTGGTTTCTTCCAACACCCCAAAGATGTCCTGTAGATGAATTGGTGGTGTTTCAGTTTGCCTGAAGATAAACATGCAGAGTGTGTGTGTGTGTGTGTGTGTGTGTGTGTGTGTGTGTGTGTGTGTGTGTGTGTGTGTGTGTGTGTGTGTGTGTGTGTCTGTGTGTGTGTGTGTCTGTGTGAGAGAGAGAAAGAGCAAGAGAATAATATTACTGATATTTTCTGCTGGGCACAAACAGTTAATTTATCTATCAAAAATAAGGCATAAAATACATCATGTAACATTTGGTCTCAGAGCTTCTGGAAGCTTTGCACCCCCAAACTTTGGGAAGTGTAAGTGAATTTTGATACAGGCCTAGTATATGACTTTGTCATGAACCCACTTAATGTAAAACTGGCCCTGCTCAGAGATATGCACAGAAGGTTGTTATACCTTTTGTGGCAGGCTGGAGACAGTGTAATCATTTATTTAATTTTCCTGACATTGAAACCTTTAGAGCTGTGCAGAGATAGTTACCGTGTCTTTTGTGGAGATCTTAGCACAGTGTGATCATTATGTCTGAGTGGGATAACTTGGATGATGAGGGTGGGCCAGCATGAATGATTGGGGGGGCAGCACTAGACCTTAGGGTACAAACTGAGAAAAAAAATTCTCTACACCCCTGTCAGATGACTCATTTTGCCAGACTGCACAAGAAAAAATCAGTGATACCTAAAGTCTATATGGTCCCAACTTTGTCATCTTTTGTTCTTCCCCATTCCTCCTTTGCTGTTCACTAGGATAGAAATACTCTGGTATATCCGTCAAATAATCCTAAATCTGGGAGTTCCATTTCAGATTCCTCCTCCTCTGCAGAGTGTCTCAAAAGATGCATCAGACATAGTCTAGGGGACTTGCTCAATGGGATTCAAGGTGCAAGGGGAAAAAAAGGACAACGAGCAACATATAACTATAAATAAGGTGAAAAGTTTGATTCTGATTCTTCAATATTTCTATCATCTGTGGTCCCCAGGAACTCTTCAGATGCACAGAACAAAGGAAATTAGAAAAACTAACCAGTTATTTATCTTGTTTTGATAGTATCAAGCAAGGGCTTCTAGTATCCAAGCAATATTTCCATATGGATATCCATTGCTGTCTCTTTTTGCTATTCCTTTCATGGTAGGTTTCTCTCAAGTGATATCAAAGCTCATTCTATATGAGCTATGGTTTGTTTAGGAGGCTTTCTGAAAGAGCTAGACTCCAAATCCATTCTTGAGGCAGCTACTTGGTATTCTGTTCCAGTTTTAGAAAATATTGTAAAACTGATACTTCTTCCAGAGACAAAACTAGAATTGCCAGAACCATTCTGCAAGGATTTCTGTTCTCAAGTTCGGTGACTCTTATCACTTCCCACCATGCATAAAAATCTTTGGGAATCAGCCCATTTGACAACATTATTGCAACAGTGATCTAGTGATAAACATACTAGAGTTGTGTGAAAAATTACCATAACAGCAGATATTCAAATAGGTCATTGTTGCAGTATATGCATCTCCCCTCCACCCCCCCCCCTTTCTTTTTGGCTGAGGTGGGACCTCTATTTGCCTACCATTTCCCCTCCTATCTTTGTATTTGCTCTTTGTACTTAGCCTTGGTAATGTTCTATAGCAAGAAAGCTTTGAGAATGTTGGTTCCATATGCCTCTCACATACCAGTATGCAGCGCATGAGCCTTGGTGTATGGTCGGACATTGGTGTATAATGAAGGAGAGCTTGAGCTTTGGCATATTGGCTAGATGGTATCCTTTGCTGGATATATCCCAATAGTCAGTATTACTGTAACAACAATTTATTTGAACATCTGCTGTTATGATAAGTTGTTCATATATAGATTCCCATTGCAGTAGCCTAAGCTGTTTGAGTATTACCACCTGCATCAGCCAGCTTCCCAAAGCTTTGGACACCGTCGATGCTGTCCAACTGCCAGGAGCACTTGAAGTGCTCCCTATAAAAATTAGATGGTGTCAAATTGCTTCAGATCTTTTTTTGCCCCCAAAGCGATCACTTTATCTGTGGGTCCCATTATTCTGTTAGTTGGTTATCAATCCTTCTATAACTGGGCAGATGAGCCCCCATTAAGGAAAGCTTTCCTATTATTACTTTCTTGACTAATAGCCTTATTTCTCTCTTTTTATAGTTATATTTTTCTTGTCAGTTTTATTACTTTTACTAAGAAGTAAAGTGATTTTGGTTGTTATTGCACTAAGAAAATGGAGTTGTTACATTGGAGCTTGTGCAAACTTTTTGTAAGGAAATGTTTATTTTTTGACTAAAAACTGTTATTTTTATTGAACTCTTTTCTGTTAGGACTAGCTGTTGTGCTTGTGAGGGACTTTTAGTATTTTACTTACCTCAAAACCACTTGGTCTCTGCTGTTCTCTATATCAACTCTTGTGGGATTCACTACTACTCTTTTGACCTCTTTCCCAGCTTACTGATGGTGCAGTAATTGGTCTCAGTGGTTCTTCCTTGTCCAGTGCACAAAAAGAAAAAAAATAAGGAGTTTTTGCCTTATTTTGCCTCAGCCACAGGTAGGTGACTTTGCTATGGCCAGTAATTTTTCCTCAGACCACCAGTTTTGTTCTCCCAGTCCTTTTGGTGTAACCTTCCAAGCCACCAAAGACCAGATTTCAGTTGTATCATCTGTGGCTGTAGAGATACCCTTAGCAGGCAATGTAAGCCACAAGGAAGGGTCTTCACTTGGCAGGGAAAAATTCTAGGTACTGGGTCCATTGTGCCTAAGAGCCAAACATTGTTAAGGAAGAATATGCTTAGAGAAAAAAAACTTTCAGTCACCTGCTACTATTTCCATGGACAGGACAAGTTTACCTGGATTTGTTAAGGAACCAATTACTGCTTTTTCCTCATTTTCTTAACTTACTGCGAGAAAAAGGAAAACATTTTGAAAATTGATTTTCTAGTTAGAGGCACAGTCAGTGCAGGGAAAAGGCTGTACCTCAGGAGTGTCTTCTCTGTCTAAGCATTCTGATTCTGAGGACAGTATTGGTTCAGAATTCCCTGTTGAAGAAATTTTTTCATTGACATTTTATCTAATACAAAGCAGGTATTGCAGTGGCATCAGAATGAAATTCCTATAGCACGGAAAATGTGTTATGATTTGTTATAGATACATATGTTTAAAGGTGCACCCATTACTCTTATTTTAAAGAATGTTTTTCTCACTGCATCAGTCCTGCCTGGCGGGCAACTTTCAATTCCTAAGACATATGGTAAGATTTATAATGTTTATAAAGATAGCAAAGATTTCGGGTTGATACCCTTCTTCAATACTAATACAAAACAATGAACAAAGCAAACAGCTTTAAATAGGAGTAAAACAGATCACATGGTTGCAGCCAGTCAATCATGTGACAAAATATCTTAAAGAAACAAAAACATTGAGTGCAATATTCAGAGTACGTAAAAATAAAATATAAAATACATATAACAGCAAATATGTATATATATATATATATATATATATATATATATATATATATGTGCAAGTATATGCTTAACAACATAACTTAGTCTGTTGTAGTTTGACTAAAACTGGTTTCAAGGTTACAGCAGTGTTCAAACCAGGAGATTGATCAGCAGCCAGTCTCAAAGTCCATTCATACTCTTTAATCTCTAAAAAATTATTAATGTCACCACCCCTAAGAGATACATGTACCATGTCTATCACCCTAAATCTAAACCTATGATTAGCACCATTGATACTAATGTGTTTATATAATGCATTCTCATCATTGTTCCTTCTAATTTCGGATTTATGTTCAATAATGTGTCATTTTCATCTTCTTGTGGTTTTCCCCACATAGAAAGAAGAACATAATGTACACGTAGCTAAATAAACCACATTTACACTAACACAAGTAGCTGTTAAGTTAAATTTATAACCTCTTCCGGTGATAGGGTGAGTAAAAACATCACTACCATTGCCTAGAATGTCCACACAACATGTACAGTTCATACAACCAAAAGTACCATGCCTAAGCATAATATGGGGGTTACAACCACCCCTAAAATTCTTATAGCACAGTTTATTCTTCAAAGTTCTCATATTCTTGTAAGAGAAATAAGGTCTAGAATCCAAAACATTCCTTACCTCTACTGATGCCATCAAAATATTATGCCATCAAATATTTTGTATTAGTATTGAAGAAGGGTGTCAACCCGAAAGCTTTGCTATCTTTATAAGTTTTTTTCTCTCGACGTTGGTGTTGTGTTTTTATCGAGTTTTATACCAGTTTTACAGCAGGTCTTCTGTCTCTTAAGATTTATAAGGTGACCCAGATCAATGACTACCTGTTTTCTAATCCTAAAGCAGATGCAGCAGTCATTGCTTTAATCAAATCTTCTACTACTAAACAGGTTACCGCTACAAATCCCATTCCTACTGACAAAGATGGGAAAACAAGTGATATGTTGGGGAAGAAAATGTATTCTTCTAGTGTTTTAATATTCATAATTTGAACTGTCAAACACAGATATTAAAATGTTTTTGTCTTTTGAGAATATGCAGAACTTAATTGTTAGCCTTCTTTCTTCTGAGGTAAAGAATTTATTAAATGCTTCTAAGACAACTGCTTCTCAGGTGACAAAGCATATCCTAAAATGTGCTTATGATGCAACCGACTCTTCCTGTAAGGCTTCTGCATCTGGACTTTTTGGCTACATAATCAAAACCTTCCAAAATATATTAAATCTGAAAATTTAATGTTGTCCTTTTCATTCTTCTTCAATGTATGGGTTATGGATCCGATCCTTGGATCCAACTTGGCCGCATTCTACGGATTTTGGATCTAACTCTTGAGCTCCTCCCTATATCTATAACGCCCTAGTCCATCCCCAGAACCCCAGCTCTCACTTCTCGCCATCTTGTCCAGAAATATATCCTCTCTCATAGCATTTGTTATGTGTTTAGGTAGCCATAAGTGTACCAGTTATCTCCATCTCCTCCTTTTATTTTCACATATATTTGGTTTTTACCTCCCTCTAGTTTCCAGTCTGTTTTCATCAGTTTTTTTCTTAATTTTACCAAAGTAAAATGTTTAGAAGTACCATTGTTGGTACTCCTTCTGTTCTATCCCTTTAATTCCTATCACTTTTAACAGGGTATTTCTTACTACCATTGTAGTAATCACTTTATATATTTTTATAGCATAAAAACATCCTTTTCTTATTACCTTTTACTTGTAGTGTCATGGCTGAGAAGCTTACAGATTTCAAGAAATGCACTTTCTATGGGCACAAAATCCCGGACTCTGATGCTCACAGGGAGTGTGTTTATTGTTTAGGAGCAGCGCATTTAGTGCAAGATTTAATTCCAGGGCTGTTGCTGATAGACGTAAAAAATTGTTCTCAAGGGGTTACTGTCTCCTTCATCTACTTATTCTTCAGGGGCTCATATCACCAGTAAATCTTCATAGGCTCCTTTGGAGCACAGGAAAAGATTACCACCAAAGTCTCCAAAGATGTTGTCGTCCTTGGAGCCGACACAACAGATACCAAGGTCTTTGGACCGAACATCATTGGAGCCACAGAAAAAATCTACTTGTCCTAAGGCTTTGGATCTGATAATAATATCTAGTACTTCTCCTATGCAGCCCATGGATCCAAAATCTTCAGATCTGATATTGGGTTTTTCTCATGCTTGGAGAACTTGTTTGTACAAGTTCATCATAGATCTTGTATCTTCTCGGCTCCACTTCCCTCTTATGCAGGTGCCAAGAAAGCACTCCAGATCTCAGTTGATCACCTCATCCATAAGGTCCTTCCAGAGTCTCTCTGAAGCCGAAGTGGATAAGTTGATGGGGAAGTTCCACAGTGCTCATATCCAGATGAGGGTTATTCTGTCTCCGTCTTCCATCAAATACATGAGCCTTCCATCCACCTCACATACTATTCTATCTCCTTCTCCAATTTGTCCCTCAGTTTTAGAGCCCAAGAATTTGAGAGCCCTGAGAGTACTGGTGTCAGAGCCAAAGAGAGTCACATCTTCAACTCCGACTGTATCCCTGACCAGTTCTACTCCTACTCCTTTGGATCAGAATGAATTTGGGAGCTGAAATGTTGGAGTCAGTCCCATGGGGCAGGGATTGACTCCTATGGTATCAAAGCCTTCCTTGCCCCTCAGATCCCTGGCATTAGATAGCTCGGGTCTGGCTCCATCCTCAAGGCATGGATTCAGTCAGAGTTGTGGTTTGTCTGCCTCAGAGAGCTCTGCTGTGGTGTGGCTGGCCACGGGTTCCTTGGGTCCGTTGGCCTTCCAGGTTGTGAAGAGGGTTTTTTTGTCATTAAAGAGACCCAGTCTGTCATTCCTACTTGGATCCTACACTCTATCCTCCTTTGGTTCTGAGCTCTGATCCCATCAGACCTACTCCACAGCGACAGCCAGTATCAAGTAGTGTCCAGACAGTTCCAGTAGAAACTACTCCTCTGTTTGGGCACCCCTCCAGAGCATCCCATTAAGGAGGTTCACAGGAAGAGAACATGCAAAAGGATGCTAATAGACTCCCCTATGGAATCCCTCATCGAAGATACGGACTTCAGTGAAGGGGAAGGGTCCCCAGATCACCACCTGGTGATGTCTCCTTTGGAAACATTTTGGAAATCCTCAAGAAAAAAGGTGATTGGTCCTCAGATAACCCATTCTCTGAGGAGTCAGTATTCTTGAAAGCTTTTGTTCTGGCTCATCTACATCTTGGGTGACTCCCCCGGCTGATGAGCTTATCGACGGGCATGGAAGGAGCTGGATTCTGTTGAACTTATCTCTCGTCAATCAGACAGAATGTTATTCCCTGTCAATGGGATGGTTGTGGCAGCAGCTACCAAGATGGAGCTCGTAGAACAGAGCTCCTCTGTCCACCCCCCTCCCCTAACAGAGAGTCTAGGACTTTGGACAGGTTTGGAAAGCATGTATTTGCATCAGCTACCTCTGCCTCACAGTCACTGAACTATTTGGTGCACTTTACTAGACTAAAGAGGGATTTGACTAAGGAACTCAGTTTCTCTGTCAGAGTACATATTTCTAGAGGATTATAAGACATAATTCTCACAGCTAGCCACTCTTTTATCTGTATCAGAGGTATCCATGGGGCTAATTTTGCATGTTGCAGAAGGTACCTCATGGGCCAGTGGTTTGGGCATTGCTGTAAGAAGAAATGCCTGGATGTGGCTATGTGACTTTACAGAGCCCTTTAAATCTTCTTTCATCAATACTCTCTTTGATGGAACTTCTTTGTCTGACTCCTGTATGAAAGAAACACTTTCCTGCAGTGAACAGGAAGGAAAGACCATGTCTGCCATAGGGATTCACTTTTCTACCCCTTAATGATCCTTTTCAAGGAATAAAAGAGGTGGCAAAAAACTGTGGTTCCACAAATCTCAGGCATCTGTTCAGGATTCACATGGAGATAACGCCCCTCAGAGGCAGATCAGGGATTTCAAATGGCAGATGCGTGCCTCATGGCAGAGGAGGTCTGCAAATCAGGGCTTCCGAGAATCCTTTCCAGATAGACCCTTTCAGCACTCTTGAAGTGCTGCCTGACTGTTCGCCTCTGGAGGCAGTCCAGGTAAGTTTGTCCTTGCACCCAGATGCCTTGGCTACTATAACAAAAGATTCTTGGGTGCTAAAAATAATATCCAGAGGTTACTTTGTACCATTTTTCCAAACACCCCCCCCCCCAAAAAAAAGAAGCAAGCTATCTGACATTCTACCCAGTCAGAGAGAAGAAGTAGCTCAAGAAATTCAGAAGCTTTCAGACAAAAGAGTCATCCAGGAGGTCCCACCAGACCAGAGAGGAACCTGAACTTAACTTGAGGTCCTTTTTACCACCAACAAAGACAAGGGACCTGAGACCAGTTTTGGATCTATGCAACCCCAACCAGTATGTGAAGAACTCAAAGTTCCGAATGGTCAGGGTTCTGTCCATCCTACCTCTTTTACACAAGGACAAGTGGATGTGCTCAATCTTCAAGCTCTGTACTATCATATAAAAATAGACAGACAATCCAGGAGACACTTGCACTTTCAACTGGGAGCCAATCACTATCAATTCAGAGCCCTGCCCTTTGGACTCACTGTAGCCCCCAAAGTGTTTACCAAATGTAAGGCAGTGGTAGCAGCTCACTTGAGACTGAAAGGATTCTAGGTGTTTCTGTACTTAGATGATTGGCTCCTCACCACCCTAACCACGCATCTTCCTAGAACAGGCCAGATACTGTTTGCTCCAAATTTGCCATTATTTAGGCATTACAGCGAACATACCCAAATCAAAGCTTCTACTGTTTCAGAACCTGGAATTCATTGGTGCTCATCTGAATACTGTAAGTTAGATGGCCTCTCTACCTCCACTTCTTGTGTCCACACACTCAAGTCCCAAGTTCAACAAATCTTTTCTCATCCTGCTCCTCTCACTAGGTTAGTTCTGCAGGTGCTGGGGCCCATGGCAGCATCTGTAGTTTTATTACCCTAGCATGTTACTATATGTGTGTTCTGCAATGGGCTCTAGCTGTTCAGTGGTCTATTCTTTCACATCCTGTTTCTTATCTAGTCAAACTCACTCAGGTATGTAGAGACCATCTTCAATGGTGGATCCATTTGAATGAGACTCTCATCAGTCACCCCTTTGTTCTGTCTTCCCCCGTAGCCACAGTAACTACATATGATTCCCAAATGGGGTGAGGGGGTTATTTTTTGGGAAAGATGGTCGAATGTATGTGGTTCCTACAAGAGACCAATTCGCACATCAGTGTCCTAGAGATGAGAGCAGTGCTTCTAGTGTTGCAAGCCTTTCAAGATGTTCTCACTCTAGGGACCATTGCGATTCAAACAAAATGTCTGTAGACTGGTATATCAACAAACAAGGCATAACTTGATCTTACACTCTGTGTTGAGAAGCTATAAGAGTGTGACAATGGGTGATCTCCAGCCACTTTCTAGTGGCAATGCACATCACAGGGAAATCCAGCATACTAGTGGACAAGCTCAATAGGTCCATTTTGATGCTTCATGAGTAGTCTGTTAACCAGTCAGTGGCGAAGGAAATTTTCTGTTATTGCGGTCAACCTTGCTGCAACCTCTTAGCCTCTCCCCACAACAAATGCAGCAGGTATTTTACCCTCCACCGAGGGAACCACTGAGAGATGCTCTAGTCTACATTTGGCCCTCGGGTCTCCTTTACACTTATCCCCCCAGTACCCCTAATTCATAAAATTCTTAGAGAAAGCCAACCGGTTGAAGAGCTCAGCTATCCTCATTACCCCCTTCTGTCCTTGCCAAGTGTGGTTCCTGCTCTTATTTTCTATTCTACATTTTCTTTATCCTCCCTGGATACAGGACTTAAGTCCAGATCTCCTGTCACATCCCTTGGGGATAAAACATCCCAATATTCAAGCTCTCAAATTAACTGCATAGTTTCTCCAGTTCTATTGATAGTTGGACAGCCCAGTCTCTCTTCCCCAGTTCATAATATTCTTTTGTCATCACAGAAAGATTCCACTAAGAGGATTTACAAGATCAAATGGAAAATATTCTCAATCTTTTGGCTTGAAAAATGACATTGATCCCTTTACTGCCTCTTTCTTCTATTTTAGAATTTTTACCTTCTCTTTTTAAAGAAGGTGCTAGTTTTTCCACAGGGAAAGTACAGTTGGCAGCCATATCAGACATTCACTCAGGAGACACTGCTTCTTCCCTGACTGCTTCCAAATTATGTAAGGCCTACCTGAAGGGTACCTTCCTGCTTAGACCTCCAGTGAAAGACCCATCACCACCCTGGGACTTGACAGTAGTATTGCAAGGCTTAATGCACCAACTTTCTGAACTTTCAGCAAAAAACGATTTAAAATTCTTGTCTTGGAAAATAGCCTTTTTAGTTCCTATTACTTCTGCTAAAAGGATTTCTGAACTCCAGGCTCTTTTATCAAAATCCCCATGCATTATTTTTCATAAAGATCTCCTTATTTCCTACAAAAACAATGACATTGGTAATCTCCATACTCTGGACCCTACCCAGTTTGGGTTTGTAAAACACAGATCATGTCTCCTAAACCTGATAGACTTCTTTGAAGCGGTCACCAAAGCCGTAGATGAGGGTAAGGTGGTTCACACAGCCTATCTAGATCTCGCCAAGGCTTGCAACACCATCCCCCACTCTGGAATTATAGATAAACTCACTAAACTAGGTATAAATCCCTATGTCACAAGATGGGATGCCAACTGACTCACTGACAGAACCCACACTATGAAAGTAGTAGACACTAAATCTAACTTCAGACCAGTGACAAGTGGAGTACCACAGGGTTCAGTCCTAGGTCCTCTCCTGTTTGGTATCTACTTCTCTGAAGTACAGGCTAACACAGAAGGTCTTTGGCTAACAAAGTTCGCAGATGGCTGCAAACTAGGAGCCATAATCAAAACTCCTAACGATGTAGACATCCTACAAAAGGGCCTCACTGAGACAGATGCCTGGTGTCAAAGCCATGGCCACAAGCTCAATGCCAAAAAGTGCATTGTCATCCCTTTTGGTAAAAACTCTATACCCATGAAATACCACATAGACGGTAGTCTACTTAACACTGAAAATGTGATGAGACCTTGGGACACAGGTGGACAGTAGTCTCTCCTTTGATAATCACATCACCACAGTAGTCAGGAAATCCTTCTATGTAGCACACCTCATCACATAAGGTTTCTCATCCAGGAAAAAAGAGGTCATTGTTCCCCTCTACTCATCACTCACTAGACCCATTATAGAGTACAACACCCTTTTTGGTATGTACCTCTCAAGACATCTACAACAACTGGAAAGGCCACAGAAATACCTCACAAAGAGGATTACAAGCCTCAAACAGTTGCCCTACGCAGACTTCTCAAAAAACTCCGGCTTTACTCTGCCGCATATTGCCTACTCTGAGGCAGTCTCTGCCTAACATACAAAGCTATGTCATACCAAGAGCTGTTGGACATGCTCCACTTAAAGAAATTCCAATCCCTCTGAGCTACACGCTCTAGGGACCTAAACCTTATCACCACAATAAACAGAACATGCTGGAGGGATAGATTCCTGTCCCAGAGACTTTCCATACTCTGGAACAAACTACCTATCTATATCAAACAAAGCTCCTCATTAGCACTCTTCCAGAAAAATCTTGATGATTGGATGGAAGATGGGAAAGTCACCCCGGGGATCACTTCTGTGGCTCTGCTTGACAGGGGCACAGGAAAATACTTGACAGGGGCACAGGAAAATACTTTTCTTCAGTGGCAAAAGCCAGGATACCGTTTGGCTAGGCTTATATATATATATATATATATATATATATATATATATATATATATATATATATACTAGGGCCAATAGCCTAGTACCTACCTATGAACCTAAAAGTGGCTTCAGAATCAAATATAAATCAAACCATTCACCTACCGGTCTTCTTTTCCAAAATTTTCAAACAAAGGAGAATGTATGCTACATCTTTTGGATGTGCATAGACAATTTAGTTTTTACTTACATGGAACTAAAGAATTCAGCAAAACAGACCAGATGCTTGTCTCTTTTTCAGTGAGTCAGCTAGGTTGCCCAATTTCTAAAATTACTTTGGCCAAATGGATAACTAATTGCATTTCCTGGATTTATTCTAAGCAAGGCCTCGCTACCAAAACCACCTAAGGCCCATTCAACTAGATCTATGACCACCTCATCTGCCTTCTGGTTTGCAGCTTCCATTGGTGATATTTATGCAGCAGCCACATGGTTTAATTCTTGTACTTTTATTACTCATTACAAATTGGACTTAATTTCCAGTTCAGCAATTCTCTGGAATATCTTTCCATGAGGGCCACCCAAGATTTCATAGCTGGGGACTCTGTCCCATATGTTCAGGAAGAATGAAAAGCACAACATCAGATATTAAATTCATATTCTCACCATAAATAGCCATCTGTGTTGCCCATTTTCATTCTTCTTCTTCAACTCCCCTCCCTCCTTCTCCCTTCCTGTCATCTTCTTAAGTGACCTGGTGGATTATTTTTTTGGGGAACCTATAGTTCCAGGTTTGAACCTTGCTCTAATTTTCTATTCTACACTGAAATCTTTGTGGCAGAAAATTCAGACTGAGGTATTCAGGGTGGACTAGGGCATTATGGGTAGAGGGAGGAGCTTGAGAGTTGGATCTGAAATCTGTAGAATGCATCTAAGTCAGATCCAAGGATCAGATCCATAACCCATAAATTGAGGAAGAATGAAAATGGACAACAAAGATACCTGGTTATGGTGAGTACATAACTTTAATTTTTACCCCCCCCCCCCCCGATAAGAGGACTCTGGCACTTCTGAAGCTGAGGTGCTGAGGAAATGTGATGAAAGGGGAAAACTGATACAAGGATTGACTCAGATTTAACAAACCTCCATTTCTAAATGAAGTAGTAGTTGTCCCTTCTCTTCCTGTGAAACAATTTAAGCAGCAAGGAGTCAATTCTCATGGTTTTAAAAAAAAAAAAAAACAATGGAAAGAGGCTCAGAAAAGAAAAGCATCCAAATCTCAAGGACAGTCCCTATCCCAGTTAGCATGATAATTGGCCTATTCAGATTCCTCTTCCCTCCTTTCCTACCACCATGGCAATCTTTTGTGTCCCTGACTCTTTATTTTTCCTCATGGAATCAGATAGTCTCAGACAGTTGGGTTCTGACTATAATCCAAAAGGGATATTCCTAGCCATGGTAATCCTGGCCCAATGAACCAAATTTCTTTTTTTCCCTGCTCTACACAACATGCTAATTCATAGAGTCCTAGAAACAGTGTTTCTCAATCTTCTACACAAAGGCTATTATTCAAAGATAATTCTCGTACCCAAACTAGAAGGATCCTGGAGGCCAGTGCTGGATCTTTCTGCTCTAGACTTTGTTGTTAAGATCCTGAAGTCTGGGATGTTATCACTTTAAGATCTTGTACCTTTGGTTCTTCTGCCAGCTTTCATGCTAAAGTTGCACCTAAAGGATGGCTTCATTAAATTTTTTATTGCCAAGCATTTCAGACATTTCTTGAGATTTCTCTGTCTGGCTGACATTATCAGTTCTCTGTTTTATCATTTGGACTGTTCACTTCACCAAGTGTATTTACAAAATACTTAGTTGTAGTCATTGGTATACACACAGACTGCACCACAGTGATGTGGTATATAAAGAAATGGAGCAGGGGAACCATATTATACCCTCTTTGTAAACTGGCTATGATAGCCAGGGTTACAGCAATTTAAGTCGTATGACTCCTCAGGCTTCATACATTCAATTAGAGCAAAATTTCACTTCAGACATGCTCAACAGGACCAGGATAGACCCCCTCCATGCATGGAAACTTCCTTCTGGGTTCTTCCAAGTATTGTCCCAACTGTTGGGAACACCTCCAGTAAATCTGTTTCCCTCCTCTCAGAACACTCAACTCAAGAAATTCTGCTCCAGGATTCCTTATATGTTCATAGGCTTGGGTCCATATCAGATCATCAAATCACTAATAAGTGAACCCCTCTTCATTGAACACCTACTGAGTGAACAAACTAATCATCGAACTAAGTTTTCAGTGAAATCTTTCCTAGGACAAACTGATGGTAGTCTGCCCTAGCAACTGTAAAAAAAAAAAAAAAAAAAAAACTTAACACTTGTGTCCCCCCACACCTCCCTAACTAAATATACCAACTCTGAAATCACACTACAGTGGGGAAAAGGACAAATTCCAGATGGTGGCCAACCATCAGTTTACCCTAGGAAACGTTTTGCTGAAAACTTACTTTGATGATTAGTGTATCCTGTCAGGGCTAGGAAGGTCCAGAGAACAATTTAACCCTACTATCCTACTGTAAACAAGTGCTTAAATTATTTGACGTGTTTATGAAGGGGTAGGTATGTCAAAAATCAGGATGAAAGCATCCATTAGTACTTAATATTGTCAGAGACTAATATAAATGAGAGAAAAAAAGGAAATTTTATTTAGAGTAGCTGGTGAGGCTTAAAGGATGTGGTGTAAGCTTTCGCTGTTGTACATTAGTGAGCATTTAAATATTACCAAAGGTTAAAAAAGGCAGAGATGAGCCAACGCATATAATGTAATAGGGGGTTATCCCCTTAAAGCGTGTAGGTAGATCAAGGGCTAATATGCCTAAAGGGAAAGGGCTAGGACAAAAAGATGGCCACATAGGACATGGTGTATCACAAAGGATAACAAAGGGTATTGACAATGATAGCAGTTGCATTTAACTGAATGTGGGGTATGGAGGGAGTGAACCAAACAACACTCACACACACAGACACACACACACACACAGACACACACACACACACACACACACACACACATACACACACACACACACACACACACACACACACACACACACACACGTAGCCTGGAATCTTCTCCAACATCAAGTCTTTCTCCTTCCACTGCATATAGCATGATTATCTGGCAGAGTAATCATTCTGCAGTAGTCAATGAAAATTTAATTCCTAAGGACCTGGATGAAATTTCATGACAGTTTTTCTACTTAGCACCAAGCATTACCTACACCAAAACTTAAATAATGTTATTTAGCACTCAGAAAATTCTGATTTGGGTCTAAATATTTAAATGCTACTGAAACAGATGAAGATTATTTCAGATTGAGTGAGTCCCTATAGGAAAATAATTGTGAGTATGGTTCCTACTTGATCTAACTTTAAGTGATCACATTGGGATAAATGCCAATAGCATACTCAGGTTATTCAGCACCTTCTTTAAAATATCAAGCATATTGATGAAAAAAGACTGACTCCTGTTTAACAAAGAGATACACATTTGGAATATGATCTCCATTTCACTGCAAGCAATTACTCCACAAAAATAAAACAAAACTTCAAACAACCCTAACCATTATTTATCTATTTATTTATTTGTATATTTTCTTCTTGTGTTTATTTTATTTATTGATTTGTTGATTGGTTAAATGGATTGGTTCAAGGACCCTTTTCAGCTATGACACAGGTGCCAGTGTACAGTAACCAATAAGGGTACAGTGTTACTATCGCTTATCTTTCCACTTCATTCTTTCTTACATGATAGGATATCTACAGACCACATTTTTACTTTACATTCTTTACTTAACATTCATGCCAAACATTTTAGTAATACCTTTGTGCTCTCCACAGATGCCTCTAAAGCTTTTGGCAGAGTTAATATTGAATTTCTCTTTGAAACCTTGAAAAAATTTGGATTCCCCCAATCCTTAATAAACTCTGTCAAGATATTATACAACAATCCCTCCATTAGACTTTCAGTAAATAGACAACTTTCCTCACCTAGCTGAATAAAATATAGGGTCAGCCAAGGCTGCCCCCACCCCCACTTCTGTTCAGCCTATCTATAGAACCATTACTCTTGAGACTTACTCATTCTACTTTTTACAGGTTCCCTGAAGAGTCTAACTTGGGGCGTGGCCAAGATGCCAGTCTGATAGCAGCAGAAATCCATAGCTCTGCTTAGATTTTAATATCCTGACAGGAAATATACTTTAATTTTTAGAAAAATCTATCTAAAAGTATACTAAAAGATAGATTAACATAGACTCTTTATTATTTTCTAAAATTTAATACATAGTCAAGAGAATTTTTTAATTATTCCTGTCAAGAAGTTTTCTACTGGAGATCTCAACATGAGCAACTTGAAGAACCCATACCAGGAGAGTGCATTGAAGATAGAACTGCATCTAATAATAACAAACATCCAAGAACTGTCACTAAAAAAGGACAGATTTGAAAACAAAATGGATATTATCAAGCAAGAATGCAGTAAACAACTGGAACTTCTAAATAGAATAGTAAAAAAACAATCTGAACAGATTCTTGCCTTAGAGGAAACAGTAACTGACCTGGATAATAGAGTGACAGAAAATGAACATCACAATGAATTTCTTCTGAAACAAAACACCAGGCTGATTGAGAAACTGGAAGACCTTGAAAGTAGATCAAGGAGAAATAACATAAGAATATATGGAATCCTGAGAAAGAAGAGGTAATAATTGGTTTTCATTAGTACTAAACATGCCTAAATCCCTCTCTTTTGGAATTGAGAGGGCTCATTGGTCCCTGGCAAATCCAGCTCCATCTCTTGAGTTCATCTATCCCCAGGTATATAATAGTGAGATTTCTTTCCTCACAAGACAAGGACTTAGTGCTGAAATCAGCTTGGAGTAATTCCCCTATCAAGATGGGTGAAAAAGTTATTTGTTTTGACAATGACTACTGCTCTAAAGTCATATCCAAAAGAAAGAAGTGTGTTCCTCTAATTAAGTCCTTGAAAAAAGCCAATATTAAAGCTCAAATTCTTTTGCCTGCAAGAATAAAAATCACCTTGTCAGAAGGAGTGAAGATCTTTGATTCCCTACAAGAAGCAGTAGAATTTATCCAAAAGAAGAAAATACTGTTGGACATAGAAGAAATGGAATGGGCATCCCAGAGTTTGAAGAGACGGGCAACAAAAAAGGGATGGTCTGTAAAGGAAGAAGCAAATAAAACTAAGAAACTAAAGGACAAATGAACAAATTCCTTCTAATTTTAAATGCTTTGTATTATGAATCATAATATATTTGATTCTGGAAAGTCTCTATACTGTATGATAATGTGAATCATATTTGTTATTAACTTTCTGTTTTTCTTTCTATATCTATTTCTTCTAATTACATTCTCCTGTTTGACTCCTGGCTGGAGTCACCTTCTGTGTGGAGTCTGCATGTCTTCCCCATGTTCGAGTGAAGTCTAAAGACATGCAGGTAGGTGTGTGAATGAATGGGTGTGCCTTCTTTGAAGGTTGAGCATCAGGCTGGCAACTTGGCACCATAAAAATCCACTGCCAATCATTAGCAGACTGGAGCTCTGCTGTGGTGACCCCTAACTGGGAAAAGCCGAAAGACTGAGTATTTAAATAACATTCTCTCTCTTTCTCTCTCTCTCTTCTTTCTTCCTATTCTTTTTTGTTACTAATGTTCCTTTTCTCTCTTTTCCCCATTATAAGTACTGTACATACTTTTCCTTTTTAAATAACTAGAAATGATATATGTCTCCTAATTCTTCAGTAATAGTATAATTTGACTTAATACCAAAGTGCATTTTTTCTAGTGGGTCAGTGGTGGGGTAACAATGTGTTTCTGTTTAGTGTTTCTAACTAGATGTTTTAGACTCTTTGTTTAGATACATATAAACATTAATACAGTACATTAATGGTGTTTTATAGATAGCTAAATATAAGTTATATATATATATATATATATATATATATATATATATATATATATATATATATATATATATATATATATATATATATATATATATATTAGGTTCTTTTTTTGTAAATAGCCGTTTTATATGAAAGGGTTAATTTTTTCATGATGTTAATGTTTTGTGAGGAAACGGGTGGTCTGTGTGACTGTTCTCATTGTGGAGATTCATGACATGCACTGACAAGGCAGTTCGGGTGTTTTTTTTTTTTCTTTCTGTAAGCTCTAAAAGTTTCAAGACTTGAACTTCCTGTCAAAAATACTTTTTTTCCTCACTAGAAACAACCTCTGTTGTGCATGAGCCTATTTAGGTACTTTTTAACAAGTTTATGAAGCTGCAGCTTGAGGAAACAACAGTGATGACATCATTTGACCTTTTGAACTTGTTAAAAGGTTGTATTTAAAATTCTTTTCTCTTGAAATTATGTTATCCTTCACTTAGATGCTTTAAATGGTAAATGATTTGTTTTGATGAAAGTGTTTGACTCCTTTGAAAATACCTATGTTCTTTTATGGATGCATACATTCTGCAGATTCACTGACACTATTAGTAACTAAATGACATCAAGTGAACTAGGAGCTGCATTAGAAAACTCATTATGTGTATTAACATCAGACTTATGTTACATAACTAAACCTTTAGTAACTAAACAGAGGGTTCTGAGCCTTTTTTTGTTAATACATATGAGTAATATGTGTATAAGTGTAAAATATAAAACTTTTCTTGTAATAAGTGCTATATATATATATATATATATATATATATATATATATATATATATATATACACACACACACACACACACATATATATATATATATATATATATATATATATATATATATATGTATATGTATATATATGTATATATATGTATATATATTCAACAGATCCTTACATGGAAATATTAGATAGATGACTGACAAAATGGTTAAATCATCTGATGTTTCTTGAAAAGTCATGGAAATATTGACACTCTTCTTAACCTTCAGCTTCTAATGTTTATGCATACTTTGATCTAATGTGTATTTCTGGCATATTTACTTATTAGAGGTGGTATTATCATATGTGACATACTCATATAGCTTCAGTTATATTGGACACTCTCATTCTGATGTATATTTCATGGATTTAGATTTCTTTAGTTGCTTTCATAATGCTTTTCTTTTTTGTTTTTATACTATATTCTAAGCAGAGATGGATAATTTCTGTCTTTTGGTGTTGAAGAGGTGGTGGATGGATGGTTTAGTTACGTTTTTAACTAAACCAGAAACTTTATGTTTCATGTATGTGTTTGTAAATAGTTTGGGGTTTTTGAAAGTAGTACTTATTACATGTTATGCATCCATGACAAGTAAGTTTTCAGTAGATTTCAAGTCAACACGGAAGAAAAGTCTTTCAGTAAGTAACAGCACATTATAGTCAATGGCTTATAAATGTTTATCATTAAATATTAATGGTTTGCCAAAATAGCTAGTTTGCTTAAATATACTAGACTGCATAAAGCCCAGATCATCTTTTTACAGGAAACCCATGTATTAAAAAATATCTACAAAAATACTCATTTAATGGCTATACTATTCTGGCTGATTCATGTTTTAAGACCAAAAGAAGTGGCACTCTTATTCTATGGAAAAATACTTATACTATGCCAAGAATTATAGATACAATTTCAGATAAAGATGGGATGTTAAGCATGGTTATTTTGGAAATCAGTGGGAAGTATTATACTTTGATTAATGTGTACCGGATACCAGGACTAAGTACTAAATATGTTGACAAATATCTGGACCTGATTACTTTAAATGCAAAAGGGGAAATTATAGCAACAGGTGATTTTAACTGCCTATTATCAGGCAGTGATACTTCTAAAAATAGTAAAATAGAACTAACATCTCAAGCCAAGAAGTTAAATGACTTTACCAACCAGATGAACCTTAAAGATATACTTGGTCTAAGAGAACATTATTCCTTATTCTGTACTCACTATTCATATCGGTTTGGTACACAAACAAACATTGATAAGGTCTTTGTATCAAATAATATATACTCTAAAATGAGTGATGTGTCTATAATGACTTGTCCACTTGCAGACCATAATGCTATAAACTTTACATTAACTATGCATACAGATGATTTAATATTTATACAGAGAATTCCTGCTTATGTAACTAAGTTAAAATACTTTAGGGAATGGATAATGAAAGAAATAGACATGTTTATGGAAACAATGGTGAAGTGACTGATACTATACTATGGGACATCTTTAAAGTTTATATATGTGGTAGAATAAAATCTTGGTACCTTAAAAAAGGAGAGAGAGGGACAAAGAAGTTTTAGACTTACAAAAAAGCATAGACAAGATAAAAATGGATGCAAAACCAAATAACAAAGTAGCACATAATGAAATTACTAAGTTAAATCAAAAATACTTAGAAGTTCTGAATCATAAGCTAGCCATAAACCTGGAAAATTTTAAATTACAGTCTTATGCTGTAAATCCCAAATATCTACATAAAAAAGCGGTAAGATCCAAAAAAATAAACAATCACAATCTTGTTAATGAGATTAAATATAAAAGTGATGGTTCAGTTAAGAGTACATCTAACTTAATGGGCATATTAGAAGTGTTCAAAAACTACTATAAAGATATAAATAATAACGCACCACTTTTGGAGACAGCTGTAATAAATAATGTTATTCAAAAAATATAACTACTAAGGTGTCAGTGCAACAAAATAACATATTAAATAAACAAATAACATTAGCAGAAGTGAAAGAGCAAATACAAAATTTAAAAGATAATAAAGCTCCAGGACTGGATGGAATAATTCCTGAACTATATAAGATTTTTCCTGAATATATAATAAAGAAAATGATGAGTGCCGTCACTATGGTTAAGCAAAAATGTATAACACCCATATTGTGGAAATATTCAATTATCCCCCATATGAAAACAAGGTAAGGACCCCAAAACTTGTGATTCATATAGGCCAATTGTGTTACTAAACACTGATTATAAATTTTCCATGACAATATTAGCTAATAGGATAAAGAAAATATTACCTAATCTAATACATAATGATCAGACAGGGTCCATTCTTCGTATAAAAGTGCAAGATAACATTATTAAATTACTATCATTAATAGACATAGCATGCAAATACACAAAACAACTAACTTTTATCAGCCTAGACATAGAAAAGGCTTTTGATTCTATTAGTTGGTCTAATCTACAAAGAATCCTGATTGGTTTTGAATTCTCCTCAGATTTTGTCAACTTATTAATGAAAATGTATAGTGGGTCACAAGCTTATGTGAAAATCAGATTGTGTCTATACTCACCACTAGAAATCCTCAAGGGAACTAGACAAGGTTGTCCTTTGTCACCATTATTGTTTGCTCTTTCAATGGAACCTTTTGCTACATATATCAGAAACAAGCAAAATATAAAAGGCTTTCAAGTTAATAAGGACTATTGTCCTAAAATACAGTTAATTTGCTGATGATATGTTGTTAACGTTGGGTGATATTGATGGTTCTTTGCATGATGTTATAAATACCTTAAGCAAGTTTGAAGGAATTTCAGGGCTTATATTTAATCATAATAAATCCAAAACATTACTAATTAACTAAAAGATCAACAAAAACCTAAGAGAGAATAGCCTGTTTAATTGGGAGAATGATATATTAGAATATTTGGGTGTCAGTACAGAGTACATGGAAAGAGTCTGTTAAAATTTGTGTCTTTCGGCTTTTTCCCAGTTAGGGGTCGCCACAGAGGAACTCCGGTCCGCTAACGATTGGCAGTAGTGTTTTACATGCTGGCTTGCCGGGCCTAACGCACAACCTTCAACGAAGGAACGCCCGTTCACGCATGTTGCCACACAGAAGACGCTCTGAGGATCGAATGGGCAACGTCTAACTGTGAGGTGACAACGCTACCGCAGCACCACCACTGCAGTGGAAAGAGTCTGTTAAAATGAACTACAATAATTTAATAACCACCATTAGTGAACTAATCAAAATATGGAATAAAATGTTCTTCACAATTGAGGATAGGCTCTCTTTAATTCAAATTATAATTTTACCTAAAATTTTGTTTTATATACAGTCATTGATAGTATCCCCTCCCAAAAAAAAATTAGATTCCATGTTACTTAAATTTTTATGGTTCCCCTTAAAACCTAGGATTGCATATAAATGGCACATTAGAGCTTGGAACAGTAATGGGATAGCATTCCCTAGCTTAGATCTTTATTCCAAATCAGTTATAATTAATGTAATATTACATTGGATCACACCTATGTATATATCTGGCTGGAAAATAATACATGAGATTAATATAACTGATGTCAGAACTATAGAAAATCAATTTAATGAACAATATTGAATAAGTTGAGTTCATTGACTTTTACGTGAATTTTGTTTATTTAATAAGAAGTTTGATCATTTTTCTTATGGCATTAATCAAATAATTAATAACTTTAAAAATATGATTGATTGTGATTACAACATTAAACAATTCCTATTTCTTATATTCCCTATAGCATACTCCCCTGATTGCCTAGACTCTTTCAACATCAATGCAATGCAAAGATTAAGGGAAAATAACTTGATATTCTGGCATCAGTTTATTAAAGATAAGAGTATTAAACCACTAAACTCTCTTTTATGTAGTTTTGATAATAGCCAAGACAGTTGGTTGTTTATACACTCATTATGGCAGTTTATAGAAAACAAAATGAGAGTATCATTCAACCTAGAGACTGAATCTATACCTAGTTTGATTCAGCTTTTTATTAGGTGTCTTGAAAAGACAGATAATCAAAAATTAAGTATCTCACCTATCTATAAAATACTAAGAGAAGACACTTTAAAGTTTGATTCAGATTTTTGGAATTACTATGTAAAGATTAAGGAAGAACAAATATCTTGACGAATCCAAAAAAATGTTATTGAAATCTACGTATGGTACCTCTTCTTCATTATATTAGAGATTGTATAGATGGAAATTTATGAATAGGAGTTTCTATACTCCACATAACATAAATCTTATACTCAAAAACAGTGAAAGTAAATGTTAGAAATGCAATGAATTACTAGAGGCCAAGTATGTTCACATGTTCATTGACTGTGGAAATGTTCAGTACTGGAAAGACTTCAGATATTTTGTAAATGCTTTATGGTCTGACAACTGTCATATTTCTAGCTCATTAATCCTATTCAGTTTTCCTGTACCTAATGTAATACCTAAATCTAATACCTAAATCTCAGATTCAGTTACTCTGGTTAATTCTTGCAATTGCTAGAAAAGTTATTACTTTGAACTGGAAAAGTAAACAAGATTTGATGTGTAAAGATTTTATTAATTTAACAAAAGTTCTTTGTAAAAAATAACTGCAAACCATTTGTTATAGAACTCATAACATTACTCATAAAAAAATAGCATGGCAAAAATTGGAAAACCTTTGGAACAAATACTGATAACTTCTCATGGATAAAAAAGATTGTTTATCATGGATGAATGTAAATATTGTAAGTAGTTTTGTTGTTTTATTGTATTTGTTATATGTATATTATTCATATGTTTATAATGAAAACAAAGTAATAATGTTTAAAAAAAAGAATCTAATCTTCCCTTTGCTGTCTTTGCAGATGATCTGAATATCTATCTTAACCACTCTAATTCAGATATTTCTAAAATTAGACATACTATCCAAGACTTTACCAATGTATCTAATTACAAAATTAATATCGACAGGTCCTGTTTATTCCCTACTAATTCTAATTACAACTACCTAGATTTACATTTATTAGAAGACATTAAATTTAATAATCAGTGTAATTATTTAGGTATTTCCTATCATCATACTAACAACTATTTGTTACAAAACAATATTATGAAATGTTGGTCAAATATACAATGTGATATATCAAGATGGACCTCATTAAAATTCTCCTTTCTTTCCAAAATTGTAATTGTAAAAATGAATATTTTCCAAGGTTGTTATATTACCTCAGATCTTTAAATCTCAAGCTAACAAATACCTTTTTTCTCACTCTAGAAACCAAACTAGCACAATTCATTTGGCCTCCTAAATCTAAAAGAACTAAACACAACAGACTAACTATTCCAAAACAATTAGGAGGTATGAACCTGCCAGACTTTAAGCTATATTTACTCATCAATTCTTTTAGACTATGGAGGGTCATTAACTTCAGTAACTCAGTATGACAACATCCATGGGTTCAAATATGACACAACATATTAAAACATACAAATTAAATATTTGGGCAATTTTTCCATCAATCAGGACCAATTAAAACAATTCAAAATCCATCCTGTTATTTTGAATAAGATAAATTATTTAAAAAATCTAAAACGTTGGCTTGATTTAGAAGATTTTTACCATTTTTATAACCATTAAATAAAAACCCAAGTTCGTTATTAAATAATAAACTAATTGATTTACCTCATTACCTTAAATTAAAGAACTGCTCTGTTTTTGATCTCATCAAACATTCAGACATTTCAAATGAACAGATCATGCTCCACCTGCAAGTCCCTAGGGGATATATGCCCATTATAAACCAAATCATGCCTATCTTAAGAAATAAATATACACTCTGATGTTGTTAATCTTCATTCATTCCTTACTGATGGGTGTCGGTTCCATCCTCGGAACTGAATCAGCTTTGTAACAAGCTTGTACCAGCCAAAAAAAATCTCGAGCTAAGGTTTTACCCACAATAAAAAAACAAGTACCGAACCAACATGGCTAGGCAAAAACTCTATTTATTGGACATAAAGGAAAGTGCTTTTGCGATAACACTGTCACCTCTTCAGACTAATAAACAAGTAGAAAGACATGAGTTTATAAAGAAAGCAAGACCAATCAGCTATCATATACAAATATGATAAATTAACTAAAAGGTACACACACACACACACACACACACACACACACACACACACACACACACACACACACAATGCAACAATTGTTATAAATACAAGAAAAACAGTACAAATAAAATCTTAGTTTAGGATCTTTGTTTAAAAACAACATTAATGTTTAAGTGGGTGTGTTTTCAAGAATGGTTTAAGTCTAGAGATGCCATTTAAACCAGGCAGTTTCTTTGGATTCAAGAGCAAGATCCATTTCTGTTCAGCCCTTTCTGTTTTATTAGATGTATCATCCCCTCTAATACTAACGTCCAAAACCTGAAGTACAAAGAACTTAAAAGTGTGTTCTTAGCCATGTAAACCAATGTGTTGTGCTAAGGCATTTGTATCTTTCTGGTTCCTAATATCCCTGTAGTATTTGAGAATCCTGTCCTTCAGTGGTCTGTTAGTTTTGCCTATATAGAAGGCATGACAGACCTGGCAGCTTGCAAAATAAACAATATTTGGAGTTCTGCAGTCAGCATAAAAATCAAGTTCAATTTTAAAATTAATATGAGGATGCATGTAGGTTGAGCCCATAAGTATATACTTACAGGCTGAACAAGATCTACAGGAAAAAGTCCCATACCTGGTAGACTGGTAGATTTGAGACTTATGGGTAGATCATTGACACTCAAAACCATTTTCAAAAGTGACTCTCAGCTTAATGTTACTGAATTAAAAAAAAACAAGTACCTTCATTCCTTGACCTCACCCTATGGTAGAAGCATTTGTTTCTTTCATTTAAATGGCGTCTCTAGCCTTAAACCATTCTTGAAAGCATGCACGCTTAAACATTAATGTTGTTTTTAAACAAAGATTTTAAACTAAGATTTTATTTGTACTGTTTCCTTGTATTTATAACAATTGTTGCATTGTGCGTGTGTGTGTGTGTGTGTGTGTGTGTGTGTGTGTGTGTGTGTGTGTGTGTGTGTGTGTGTGTGTGTATGTGTACCTTTTAGTTAATTTATCAGATTTGCATATGATAGCTGAATGGTCTTGCTTTCTTTTTAAACTCACTTCTTTCTACTTGTTTATTAGTCTGAACAAGCGATAGTGTTATAGCAAAAGCACTTACTTTTATCACTTTCTTTTATGTTCAATAAATAGTCTTTGCAGGGCCGTATTGGTTCAGTACTTGTTTTTTACTTCAAGTTTACACAGTTTTCTTGTATCGCACCTTTCACTTTTTCCTGTGTATTTTTACTTTTTGTGGACATGTTTTTACCCACAATGCCCTTCTCCCTGTTACCTCAGATCTAGTTTGCCACATAGCCGTAAAGCCATGTCAAGCCAGCTTTCAGCTAAGTACTTAGTATTTTTGATATAAAACTGTGTTTTTGTATTTGTTGACCTTAAATTTCACTCTAAACTTCTTTACTTACTCTATCGCTAGTTTTTTGCCCACTCTTAAGTATCCCTTTCTATATTTTTCCCTCAAATACCTTACGGTACTCTCTAGTACCATTGTTGGTACGGCCCTTTCCCTTTACCCTCTGTGGTAATGTTCATTACCATTGCTGGTATTTCTCTCATTCTCTTCACTTCCCTACTTTAAAAAAAAGGAAAAAAACTTTCCTCTTTACATTTTTCTGTATCATGGGATATTTGTGTTTTTTTGATAACATGTCTGAGAAAAAAGGAGCATCGGGTTTTAAACAATGAGACAAGTGTAGTCGCAAAATGCCTAATAGCTATACCCATACTTCCTGTATATATTTTTTTAGAGTTCTTTTTCTTTACAGCCTCCTTGCTCTATTTGTCTGGGGTTCAGTTCCCTGAACATTTAATGAAAGGAAAACAAAACAAACTGATTTTGAAGGGCCTCCTTAAAACAACCTTCTCAGAGGCTATCTCTGCGTCGGAGGGCTCACTGCCTCCCATGAAAGAGCACAGAGCATAAAAAGAGACCGCATTTGGTTCCTTCTTCACCCTCTGGTGATAGCAAGCGGGAGCTGAGACAAAAATACCAAAAATGACTTATTTGGCTCCAGAGTCAAAACCAGCATCTTCCGCACCATCCTCGTTACCGTCAACAATCACCATATTGAAGGTGCCTCGTTCGTCACTGACTACTACATCAATGGCACCGACCCTGCCAAAACTACAAATTTTGATGTCCACACTGATTACTGCACCTATTTCATCCACAGCACCAACCTTACCCACAGTGTCTGCCCCAAGTTTGGATACCTCTGCCACACAAGTCTCCAAACTCGAGACATTGGTGCCATTAGACCATAATGCACAGACCCGGTACTCCCTTTCAGTGGACCCCTTTCTGGGGCAGCAATTTAGCCCTTTTTTAGAATGGCCAGAGTCAATGTCGGGGATATCCACGAGATTGACCAGGAACCTCTCGGAACTGGACGTGGCCTGTCTTGTGGACCAGCTGCTGATGGCCAGAGGAATTGCTGCTCCTTCTAAGACCCCATTCCACTTTGGACTTGGGAATTTATCTCCACAGACTCCAGCTTACTCTCCTCCTTTGACCTCCTTGCAGGCTTTGAAGTATTCGGCACTAACGCCTTTCTCCGTTCCCACTCCTTCGGTGCCACTAGTGGATCTCACTGTGGCCCCGGAGCTGTCCTTTGGCCTTCAACTCATTCAGAGCTGGGCCATCCTTATGTTCAGGACTGGACTGCAGGCTCCTTGGCAATTGGTATGGCTCTGAGTCTTTCTACGGTGCCATCTGCCATGGTTCCAGGAGCACCATTTTTACCAAGTCCCCTTGAAACCCCATCCTTGGGAGCAGGCTCGTTGGAGTGGGGTGTGACCCTGGTTCCGAGGTTGTCCTTCTCGGTCCTGGGCTTCCATCCCTCTTTGGGCGGGCCAGCTTTCCAAGTGATGGAAAGGACCTTTGCCTCTACAGGGAAGCCTTTGGTGTTGGAACCCCAGATATGTCCTTCGTCTGAGCCGCAGCTGACACAAGCCACTGCTTCAAGACATCGAGCACAAGAGCCTCAGGGTACCCTATCACAGGGTGCCCCTTCTTCGGAGTCCTCTTCAGAAGCCCCCGATGTAGAGGTACCATGCAAGAGGATGTGCAAGAGGAGTCTTTATCTGAGGATACGGACTACGATGAATAGGAGGGGTCTTCACGGTCACCCCCTGATGATGTCTCGTTTGGAGACATCCTTGAAGTACTGAAACAGATGGTTGACTGGAAGCCCACCAACCCCTCCGAGGAGTCCAGGTTCCTACAGGCTTTTCGTGCTACTTTCTGGGTTACCTCGCCTGCAGATGAGCTGGTTCAGCTCATCATGCAGCACTCTTGGAAGAGTCTTGACACCTCTGAACTGATGCCATGGAGCCCAGACAATAATTTATCTCCTCCTGAACAACACCCTCACTGGTCCAAGGGTCTTCTAGTAGAAGCCATGGTGTTGGCGGCTGACACAAAAAAGGAACTGGACGAGGAGAGCCAGACTGTCCACCCCCCAAACAGGGAGTCTCAGGCAGTGTGCAGACTAGGGAAGTGATTTTTTGCATCATCGACTTTTGCGGTTAGGTCTTTGAATTATCTGGCACACTTCCCCAGGCTTCAGAGAGACTTAGTTGCCGAATTCTCTGAAACCTTATCAGGAGCTGTTTCTGATGAGGTCTATGACAAAGTTGCCTCACAGTTAGCTACCCTGGAATCCATATCCAATTCCTCCATGCACTTGATTTCTCACACCACTGAAGGAGCAGCAAGAGTGGCAGGTTCAGGCGTTGTCATAAGACGTCATGCCTGGCTGCACCTTTGCGACTTTGTGGACCCTTTTAAGTCTTCCTTCCTTAAACCCCAGTTGAGGGCTCTTCCCTTTTTGGCCCAAAAGTGAAAGACATATTGGCCAGGTGTGAGAAGGGCAGTAACACCCTGTCTGCTGTGAGCATACATTTTTCCACTCCTCAGCATCCATACTCTAGGAACCAGAGCAGCGGAAAGATGTGGCACAAGAAATCGCAGGGTCCTTTCTGTGACACATGTGGTGAGTATACTCCCCGGGGCAGAGGGGGTAACTCATCCAGAAGGCACTCCTATAGGGGCAGAAGGGGTCTGTGGAACCAGGGCTACAGTGATCTTTTCTGGACATCCCTATTAGTGCTCCTGAGGAGTGGCCTGATTGCTTTCCTCTGGAAGCAGTCGGGGACATTTTTCCTTGCTCCTTTCTGCCTGGCTAACAATAACAATGGATCTGTGGGTGCAACGGATCATGACCAGAGGATACCATGTCCCATTCAATCTTTACCCAAGTCATCAAGTCATATTCCTGATGTTCCACCCAGTCAAAGGGAAACAGCAGCACTAGAAATTCAAAAGCTGCTTCAAAAAAGAGTCATCCAGATAGTCCCACCAGACCAGATAGGATCCGGATTCTACTCAAGATTCTTTTTAGTGCCAAAAAAGACAGAGGACTGGAGAACAATTCTCAACATCCTAAACAAATTTGTCAAACAGGAAAAATTCTGAATGGTTACAGTTCAGTCTATCCTCCCTTTCTTGGAGAAAGATGATTGGATGTGCTCAGTAGATCTTCAGGATGTGTATTACCACATAAAAATGGACAAGCACTCCAGAAGATTTCTTCGCTTATGGCTAGGGGTCAATCACTTTCAATTCTGCGTGCTGCCCTTCGGAGTCGCTACAGTCCCCCAAGTGTTCAACAAGTGCATGGCAGTGGTAACGACTCACTTGAGACTTCAAGGATTCCGGGTGTTTCCGTATCTAGACGATTGGATCCTCACTGTCCCCACCAAGTGTCTACTGGGGATAGCATTAAACTACACACTCAAACTAGCAGAATCTCTAGGAATCTCAATAAACTCAGGAAAATGCAGCCTGATTCCCTCTCAATCCTTAGAATTTATCGGGGTGATTTTCAACACAAATGCTTGCCTAGTTTCTCTTCCTGATCACATGTTACACAGAATAAGATCCCAGATATGAGTGATACTCTGTAAAAATCTAGTCCCAGCTCAAATAGTACTCCAACTCCTGGGTTCCATGTCTGTGTCTATTATCATAGTGACCTTGGCAAGACTACACATGAGAATTCTCCAATGGCTCCTTCTAACTCAGTAGTATTCCTTACAACATCCCTTGTCCTTCCAAATACAGATAAATCAGCAATGCAAGCGGGATTTAATGTGGTGGATGAAGCCAGATGAACTACAATGGAGTCGCCCCTTTTACCTGCAACAATCCAGGGCCACATTGACTACGGATGCTTCCCTGATAAGGTGGGGGGCTTTATCAGGGGAAGAAGGTCCAAGGCACTTGGTCCGACATAGAGCCCCATTTGCATATCAATGTTCTAGAACTGAGGGCGGTGCTTCTAGTGTTGCAAGCATTTCAAACCATCTTTCTATCAGGGACTATTGCTATTCAATCAGACAACATGTCAGTAGACTGGTACATCAGCAAACAAAGGGGACACAAGTCCTACCCGTTGTGTCGAGAAGCCATGAGAATTTGGCAATGGGTGATAGCTTCCAACCGCTTTCTGATTGCAACACATATTTCCGGGAGTTCCAGTGTGATTGTGAACAAGCTGAGTAGATGCATCCTACTGCCTCATGAGTGGTCCCTCAATCCTGTCATTGTGATGAAGATCTTCAACCGCTGGGGCCAGCTTTGCTGCGACCTATTCACCTCTCCAGCAAGCCACAAATGCACATTGCCCTAATTCTCCCACAGGGGAGTCCCCAAGGGATGCTCTGATTTATGATTGGCCCACAGGTCTTCTGTATGCCTTCCATCCCTTTCCCCTGATCCCCCCAATTTCTAAAGAAAGCCCTTCATCTGAGAATCAAAGTAATCCTTATTGCCCCTTGCTGGCCATGACAAGTTTGGTTTCCCTTCCTTTGGCCTCATCTAATAGATCACCCATGGATTCTGGATCCAACTCCCAATCTTATCTCGCACCCACAAGGGTTGTCTCGCCCAAACACCTCCATTCTCAAGCTGACAGCTTGGTTTCTCCACTTCCAGTAATCACCAGGCAGAATAACCTTACTTCTCCAGTGTGTGATATCCTTCTGGCTACACATAACCTATCCACCAGGAAAAATGTATCTCAGAAAGTGGAAAAGGTTCCTTATTTGGTCCCAACAAAGACAATTAGACCCTTGTTCAGCCCCTGTTAGTGTGGTTTTGGATTATTTATCAAGTCTTCTCCATTCAGGAGCAGCAGCTTCAACCATTCGAGTACACTTAGCTGCCATCTCAAACTTCCATAATGGGTTTCAAGACTCATCTCTAATCTCCCATCATCTCTGCAAAACTTTCTTAAAACATGTCTTGCATATTAAACCACCCTTCAGGGAACCTATCAAACTTTGGAATTTGATACTAGTACTTCAATCCCTGACACATTCACCTTTTGAACCTGCTTCCACTTGCGACCTTAAGTTCCAGTCCTGGAAATCCCTATTTTTGATAGCTGTCACATCAGCCAGATGCATCTCAGAGCTTCAGGCCTTGTGTATTAAATGCCCTTATATGGTATTTCATAAAGACAGAGTATCACTCCAGACCATTCCTTCCTTTCTGCCCAAGGTTATCTCAGATTTGACAATTAACCAAGCGATTAACCTTCCAGTTTTTTTCCCCAACAATTCAAACAAAAGAGAGTAGTGTCTCCATTTGCTGGATGTTCATAGACAGTTACATTTTTACATAAATCAGACCAGCTATTCATGTCCTATTCAGGCCCGAAATTGGGAAATCCTGTCTCAAAATTAACCTTGTCCAAATGGCTGAGAAACTGTATATCCTTGATTTACTAATGAAATGAAATTCCTCTACCAAGCAAAGTCAGAGCACATTCTACCAGATCAGTAGGAACTTCTTTTGCTTTTCATGCAAAGGCTTCATTAAATGATATTTGTGCTGCTGCAACTTGGGCTACCCCTCATACCTTTATCACTCAGTACAAATTGGATTTGGCCTCCAGGGGAGGAGTGTCTTTCGGTTCAGTGGTGCTCAGGAACATCCTTCCATAAGGACCTCCCAGGACTAAAAGTAGCTAGGAATTCTGTCCCATCAGTAAGGAATAAATGAAGATATGCAAAGCTATGGAATGCATCATCATGGACCTAATAAACAAGGATATGGGGAATCTCCAAACTCTGGATCCCACACAGTTTGGTTTTGTGAAGGGTAAATCATGCCTGCTCAACTTGGTCAAATTCTTTGAGTCAGTCACCAGAGCTGTGAATGAAGGCAAGGTGGTTCATACAGCCTATGTTGATCTGGCCAAAGCCTTTGATACCATTCCCCACTCAGGAATCATACACAAACCCACTAAGCTAGGCGTCAACCCCTATATCACTAGGTGGGTTGCAAACTGGTTCACAGATAAAGCCCACAGTGTGAAAGTAGCTGACTCCAAGTCAGACTGCAGACCAGTCACGAGTGGACTCCCACATGGTTCGGTCCTGGGTCCTCTCCTGTTTGGTATCTACTTCTCTGAAGTCCAGGCCAATATGAAGGGACTCTGGCTGACAAAGTTTGCAGACGATTGCAAGTTGGGAGCTATTATTAACTCCCCAAGTGATGTTGACATCCTACAGAAAGGCCTCACTGAGACCAACTACTGGTGTCAGAACCATGGCTTTAAGCTCAGTGCCAAAAAATGTGTTGTCATCCCACTTGGAAAAACCCGGTTCCCTTGAATTACCACATCGATGGTAGTCCACTGAACACAGAAGGCATTATAAGAGACCTGGAAACACAGGTTCACAACAACCTCTCTTTTGACCACCACATTGCCATTGTGATCAGAAAGTCCTTCTATGTGGCACATCTCATTACTAAGGGTTTTGCATCCAGGAAGAAAGAGGTAATTGTCTCCCTCTACTCTTCCCTCATAAGACCAGTCATCGAGTACAATGCCCCATTTGGCATGTACATCACTAGACACCTGCAACAACGGGAGAGCCCACAAAAGTACCTCACAAACAGGATCCTAGGCCTTAAACACTTGTCCTATATGGACAGACTGAAACAACTCCAACTATTGTCTGTCTCATATCGCCTCCTTAAAAGCAATCTGTGCTTGACTTACAAAGCCATGTCTGACCCAGCTCTGTTAGAAATGCTACATCTAAAGAAATCCCAATCCCTCCTCACCACACACTCCAGAGACCTCAACCTTATTACCACAGTCAATAGAACATGCTGGAGGGACAGGTTCATAACCCAGAGACTGCCCATGTTCTGGAATAGACTTCCCATACAGGTCAAGCAGACCACCTTGCTGGCCCTCTTCAAGAGAAATCTTGATGAGTGGATGAGAAATAGAAAATTCACCCCAGGGAATCACTCCAGTGGCTCTACTTGACAGAGGCACTGGGAACAAAGGTCGGGTGGCACAATGCCAGGGTAATCCTATGGGCTAGTCTTGTAAAGGCTCCAGGGCCATTAGCCTAGTACACACCTATGGACCTATAAGATTAACAACATCAGATAAAGAAGTTATGTTCTTACCATTACATTACATCTGTGTTGTTTATCTTCATTCATTCATTCATTAATTATGTCCCACCCTCCTTCCCCTTCTAAAGGCTCCTGGGTGATCGAATTGGGTCCTACTCCTGTGTTAGGGTTTCTGCTCAGAGACGGCCTCTGCTTTACTTATAATGGGCAAACTCGATCTGAGGTAACAGGGAGAAGGGCATTGTGGGTAAAAGCTAAGCTCGAGAGTTTTTTGGCTGGCACGAGCTTCTTACAAGGCCGACTCGGTTCCCAAGACGGAGCTGACACCCATCAGTAATGAATGAATGAAGATGAACAGCACAGACGGAACATTATGATAAGAACATAACTTTTTTAGTCAACAACATCTAAATAAAATTTATTTTCTAAATCAACTTCTTGATACATTTCTGCAAAGAAAAGCTCTTTGAAAAGCTTACAAGAGTGTGATTTAATATAAAGTCAATAAACATCTTTTTTCAAACATTTGGATCAAATATGAGCTTACATATATAGATAAAGAAAAAACAGAAATTTCTATAAAAACAGTCTAATCTATATCCCATTCAGTAAGCTTTGTTTTGCACAGTTTATGATTCTTAACATTTCCTATTTGACCCCTACCAAAGAAGCATTTTTTTTGTGATTGCATCACTACCTGTCAAGACTGTGGAACTGTATGCAAACATTCTAAACACCTATAGGATCTGCTGTTTTATAATATTCAAAAATGAATACCTGATCAGGAAATTATTGCATGGCGTTTTGCAGTTTTACATATCCTATATTTCCCAATTTCTAAGCAGGGCTTATTCATGATAATATGCTGTTTCACTTTACTTAAACTTTATAGAAAATGGAAAAACTTAAATACCGTGAATTGACAAGCTTTTCAGAAATGGCAATTAAATATCTCAAAGCCATCAAATTCATCAATTCATCAGACAAGAAAAGAAACAGATATATTAATAAAACTAGTTTCAATACTCAATTAGATATACTAAGCTGACAATTCTCTTTTTTACCATACTAGTACACTGTATATCATAAAACTGACATTTAACTCTACCTACTAACTCCTTTATTTCTCCTCATTCAAATATGCCAATATTTTCTATTTTCTATACATGCTTCAAATGAACTACATTTCCAAATTACCCAATCTGATCTCCGATTTAGAAATCTGTTATAGATTTAGGAGTGGTGTTATTTCAAAAAGAAAAGGTAAACTGGCACCACAGCACTCTGTAATAAAATAAGAACTTTATTTGATAGTGCTAGTTACAAGAACGTTCACCATATAGACTTCTTCAGGCAAAATGGTGTGAACAATTAAACATTGCATTTAAATATGTGATATGTATTTTTTCACATAGCTTAAATATAAGCTATGTAAAAAGATCATGTGACTACAAATAAAATATTATAGAGACAGTGCAAATACATATATCTAATGCCTAAAAATGCTTACAAAAATGCATATTAGGCAAATAAAAATGTAAACAATTTGTATTTAAAAAATTTAAAAGAGTTAATTATCTAATCTTATTACGTTTCACTTTTAAAACAGGTTTAATCGTAAACTTATAATTTAAACCAGGAGGTAACTGTGCTTTAAATCTAAAAATCCATTTATTTTCTATATTTTCTGTATGATTCTTAAAATCACCTCCTCTAATATTTTCCTTTATAGTTTGTAATATAAGGAAATGAAACTCATGAGATGTACTAGTATTTCTAACATGTCTTTATAATACATTGGTATCTGCTTGTCTACGTATATCTGACAAATGATCACAGATTCGGTGTTTTAGCCTTCTTTTAGTTTTATTAATATAGAAGGCATTACATGATTGGCATACTGACATAGAAATCATGTTTTTTGTGTTGTATGTTCCATGATATTTAAGTTGGAATGGTGTATGCTTAACCGGATGAGTAATAGTTACATTAATACACACATATACACACACACACACACACACACGCACACACACACACACACACACACACACACACACACACACACACACACACACACACACATAAATGTCACAACTGTCAATTCTGTATGTGTGTATGTGTGTGTGTGTGTGTGTGTGTGTGTGTGTGTGTGTGTGTATATATATATATATATATATATATATATATATATATAAAATGCAAATACATATATATATTTATATAATAATTCTTCTTCTACTTCTTTCGGCTTTTCCCAGTTAGGGGTCGCCACAGCGGATCATCTGTCCACTCATGATTGGCAGTGGAGTTTTACAGTGTCAAGTTGCCAGCCCGGCGCCCAACCTTCCACAGAAGGCACACACACGCACACACTCACGCCAGTTTAGAGTGTCCAATCCACCTACTGCTTGTCTTTAGGATGTGGGAGGAAACTGGAGCACCCGGATGAAACCCACGCGACCACAGGGAGGACATGCAGACTCCGCACAGAAGGCTCCCCAGCCGTGAATCGAACTGGAGAACCTCTTGCTGTGTATATATATATATATATATATATATATATATATATATATATATATATATATATATATATATATATATATATACACACACACACCCACACACATATCTATATATATATATATATATATATATATATATAGGTTCATAGGTAGGTACTAGGCTATCGGCCTTAGGGCCCATACAAGCCTAGCCAAAAAATGTACCCTGGCTTTTGCCACCCAAGAAAATTATTTTCCTGTGCCCCTGTCGAGCAAAGCCACAGAAGTGATCCCCGGGGTGAATTTCCCATTTCCCATCCAATCATCAAGATTTTTCTTGAAGAGTGCTAATGAGGATCTCTGTTTGACATAGATAGGTAGTCTGTTCCAAAGTATGGGAAGTCTCTGGGACAGGAATCTATCCCTCCAGCATGTTCTGTTTATTGTGGTGACAAGGTTAAGGTCCCTAGAGTGTGTAGCTCGGAGGGATTGGGATTTCTTTAAGTGGAGCATGTCCAACAGCTCTGGGTTTGACATAGCTTTGTATATTAGGCAGAGATCGCCCCTGAGTAGGCGATATGCGATGGAGTAAAGCTGTAGTTTTTTGAGACGGTCTGCATAGGGCATCTGTTTGAGGCCAGTAATCCTCTTTGTGAGGTATTTCTGTGGTCTTTCCAGTTGTTGTAGATGTCTTGTGAGGTACATACCAAAAGGGGAGTTGTACTCTATAATGGGTCTAATGAGTGATGAGGAGAGGGGAACAATGATCTCTTTTTTTCTGGATGAGAATCCTTTTGTGATGAGATGAGCCACGTAGAAGGATTTCCTGACCACTGTGGCGATGTGATTATCAAAGGAGAGACTACTGTCCACCTGTGTGCCAAGGTCTCTTATCACATTTTCGGCATTATGTAGACTACCAGCTATGTGGTATTTCATGGGTACAGAATTTTTACCAAAGGGGATGACAATACACTCTTTGGCATTGAGCTTGAGGCCATGGCTTTGACACCAGGTATCTGTCTCAGTGAGGCCCTTTTGTAGTTTTTCCACATCGTTAGGAGTTTCGATTATGGCTACTAGTTTGCAGTCATCTGCAAACTTTGTTAGCCAAAGACCTTCTGTGTTGGCCTGCACTTCAGAGAAGTAGATACCTAACAGGACAGGACCCAGGACTGAACCCTGTGGTACTCCACTTGTCACTGGTCTGATGTCGGATTTGGAATCTGCTACTTTCACAGTGTGGGTTCTGTCCGTGAGCCAGTTGGCAGCCCATCTTGTGACATAGGGATTTATACCTAGTTTAGTTAGCGTATCTATAATTCCAGAGTGGGGGATGGTGTTGAAAGCC